>NC_084821.1:22759051-23043823 GCF_958449725.1 Rosa rugosa | reverse complement strand
TATTGCATGTCTATTGGGATCAACGTAGAGCATCCTATACCCTATATGCATACACAAAATGGTCTCGCAGAAGCCACCATCAAAAGGCTACAGATGGTGGCTAGGGCACTGGTTATGCGTACCAACCTGCCTATATCTTCCTGGGGTTATGCAATATTGCACGCAACTTTACTTATTCGTTTCAGACCCACTGCTAGCCAACCATTTTTTACGTACCAGTTGGTAACTGGATATGAGCCTGACATTTCACACTTACACATATTTGGTTGTCCAGCATATGTGCCTATTGCCCCCCCCCCCCCCCACAGCGCACCAAAATGGGTCCTCAGAGACGATTAGGTATTTATGTTGGATACGAATCAAGTGTAAAGCCTGTAGGACATAAATGGATCTTTATCAGAAAGCGTAATGAGAAGAATGAAGTCCTGAGGTGCAAGGCTCACCTTGTGGGGCAAGGTTTCTCACAACGCCCTGGAATTGACTACGATGAGACATACTCTCCCGTAATGGATGTTATAACATTCCGCTACTTAGTTAGCTTGGTAGTTTCTGAAGGACTGGAAATGCAGCTCATGGATGTGGTTACAGCATATCTCTATAGGGATCTTGATTCAGAGAGAGAGAGAGAGAGAGAGAGAGAGATATATATATATATATATATATATATATATATATATATATATATATATATATATATATATATATATGAAAGTGTCTGATGACCTTACATTACCTAAATCAAGTGACTGTAAACCACGGAGTGCGTTTGCAATTAGGTTAAAACGCTCACTTTACGGATTGAAACAATCCGGGCGGATGTAGTA
The DNA here is from genome assembly GCF_958449725.1 of Rosa rugosa. NCBI lineage: Eukaryota > Viridiplantae > Streptophyta > Magnoliopsida > Rosales > Rosaceae > Rosa > Rosa rugosa. The sequence goes on along the minus strand of NC_084821.1, from coordinate 23,042,999 downwards.
TACCCATCTAAGTGACTACTTGATTGGGAAGGGATATAAGAACGATGAATTATGCCCCTGCATATTCATAAAGAAAACAAGTTCTGGATTTGCAATTGTAGCTGTATATGTCGAAGATATGAACATAATAGGTACTCTTGATGAAATAAGAGAAACCGCGAGCTACTTGAAATCCGAATTTGAGATGAAGGATCTTGGGAAAACTCAATTTTTTCTAGGCCTTAAACTAGAACACCGAGTTTGTGGAATACTAATCCACCAATCTGCGTATGTCCAAAAGATGCTCAGGCGATTTAACATGGACAAAGCGCATCCTGCTAGCACTACAAAAAAGAATTCAATTGGCTTCACCAATTTGCGTCGGCGTGCAATTGCCGTCGCCAAAGCCTACTCTTTTGCGACGGCAAAACTTGACCGTCGCAATTGTGTAAAAGTTATGCAACGGTATTAATTTCCGTCGCCACTTGTGGTCGCCAACCCCTACGATTTACTTCGGCAAGAATTTGCCGTCGCAAGGTAAAACAATTGGCGACTGCAAAAAACTTGCCGTCGCGTTATCCTAATTAACTCTGCTCCACCCTCTTTCGTCTTTCAGTTCTTTGAGCCCATAACTCCATCTCGATCTGATACCCCGATGATTACCCAGATATCCTCCTCGTCTCCTCCTCTTTCCATCACCTCCTTGAGCTATTTTCCTCTCTCGATCTACCAAATTCTGCAGAATACAACCGACGACTAAATGAACCGATTTAGGTCAACTCCATCGAGTTTATCAGGAGATCTACCAACCAGTCGTTCCTCTCAATGTCAAAAGCCTAATCTAATACATTTCACCTCACCCACCTGCAGCCCCAATCGGCTGCAACGTTCCCGAGTTCACCTATCTCTTCAAGGTATCATCTTCATGCTTCTACCTCTAATATATGGCATTTTGTTTACAATTTGCTAGGATTTGTAGCTCAAAATAGACATAGCTAGCTGCTCTTCATCCTGTCATAATAGAGGAAAAGATGAGATATAAGAGAAAAGAATAGACTAATAGAGGAAAAGAGGAGATCTCGGCGACAAGGTATTTCTGAGAATCGGATTTGTGGTTTTCAATGATAGATATCGATTGTTCAGAAAGTGGGTTGTTTTGTGTGCGAATTTCAAATCCAAAGATTCGTTATTTCAAAACAGATCTGAGGTAACAATGTTCAGAAAGAAATTTGCTTTTGTTTGTCAATTGATCTGTTTTTTTATTTGTATGTTTTTGCAGAGGAAGGTTGAAAAAGGGATTGAAATCGATAAGCTTCCAAAGTTTGAAGCTTTCATTTTGGTTAGATTTTAGAGGTTGTTTTTTTTTTTTTGGCTGGAATTGGGTTTTGGGTTTGATTTGTTCTTTGGTCTTTCGTACAATTTTGAAACTTTAATTTGATAATTTTGTGAGTTCTTTCTTTTTTCAATTTCTATCTCTGAATTTGTGATTATTTATTTCTGAATTTGTGATTAATTTCTGTTTCTGTTTCTAATTGTATTAAAACAAAGAGTATGGTTGTTTCAAATGCTGTAGATACTGATAGATTTGATAGATTTTATGTTTAGATGTTTCAAACTGTTTTGGGTTTAGGACTTTGGGATCAGTTTGTACAGATTTGATCTCTTTCTTGGTTTTTTTTTTCAAAATAAATACAACATCCAGCATGTTCTTGAAATGGAAATCATATGAAAAATATGGTGATGATTGAATGAGATTATCATCCCAGGTCCAAATAGAATAAAAATAAATATTTTGATTCTAAGACTGACCCCTGCATCTTTAAACGAATGATGGTATGGGAAGACCAAGTCTGTCCTTCTAATTTGCTATCTTTCTTTGATTTTCTTCTCTCATTATCCCAGCGAGCTCACGACTCGATCTTCAATCATCCTTTCATTTGTTGGACCTCCATGGATAGCTTCACTCTGTTCTTATTCTTTTGACCCAGGTGAGTACTCTGCAGTGTTCATACTGTCATAGTCAAAATAGCTTTTGCTTTTTAACTTGACTGATTAGCTTTATTGTTGTTTGAATTAGCCATTGTATAAATCTGAGATCTTTTTTAAAAAGAAAACAGTTAGATATGATATGTTTGAAGAAAAAGGCCAGGGGGTCCAAAAAGTTTGGTTTTTAAATGTGGTTCTGACTAACTTTCATTTTCTTTTTGGGTATTTTTGTCAGCCAAATTGCAGCGTTATTGATAGAGCATTCACAATCTGCATAAATAGTTGGAAGATTTAGCTATTTCTCATTTCTTTTGTGTGCTGGATTTGAATAGGGTATTTTTTTTTTCTCTGTAAATTTTCAATTCAGTTATGATTTATCGGTTGTGATACAAGCTTTGAAGAATTCATGTCAGTGAATTAACTATTCACTTACTATATAACTGTCTCATTCTCCAGTTGCACTATCTTGGGCTTAACAGAGAGTGACGGTAGTGTGGTTTTTTTGCTGTTGGTTTTCTTGGGTGAACAAACTATTCTGCATTTCAATATTAGAGAAAAGTTAGAAGCAGAAGAGAGAATATATAAAAGCCAACAGGATCATGTACATATACCCTTGACCATGTGCAGGTGGCAGCACTATCTTGGGTTTGTTTTTCCTTCTAGCAACCAGATCATGTAGTATATGCATAAGGGTATTTGTACGTATATGATTTAATTATTTTCTCAAGTGAACCATCCTCTATTCTTACCTGTTTCGCATGATAGATTTGAGTTTGGTTTGAAGAGTAAGGATTGCAGCTTTGGAAATCCTGTATTTTGCTGTTCTGTTTTTTTTTTTGTCTTTTTTGATTGGAATCGTTAAAACATATTGGCATTTGATTGCAATGGTTTTATCAATTTTAGTAACTCTTAAAGTTCAATCAATTTTTGTGTTGATCAAGACAAAATCATACTGGTAGGTTTTAAGTAATTTTTATTTGTAATGCATCAATTAGTCTTTGCATTTCCTTGCACATGGTGCGTATTCTATTTGTTTCCTGTTGGACATGGATGCCTTCCCTTTTCTTTAGTCTGTTTTATTTTCTTTTTTCTCTTTTTTTTTTTTTCGGAGTTAACTAATGGCAAATGAAATGTAGTTTTATCCCATCTCAGCTCTAATCAATGTCTCACATATTTGCAAGATAAATGAAGTGTTAGTTGTAATACAGCAATGCAATGCATGACAATTTCTATGTCATTATCATTCATATCTATTATGTATACCAAACCTAACTGTATCAGCGTGGTTGCTCACATACTTGCATCAATTTGAAATAAGAATTTGCTGTTGTAACAAAAATTCTTCTTCCTTATTTTTGTTATTTTTTTGTCTTTAGTTTTTGCTTTGGTTTACAGAAATATTGTATTGGCATTGCTTTCAGTAGTTATATAATGATGTTACAGTTATGTTTTCTTTTTACAGATTTTATGCAAAAGAGTCTACATATCATTTGGCTGCCACTGTTCCTCGGTCTACTGTTTAACGTTGTCTGCATCTTTCATTCTTATTCAGGTATGAACTTTCAATTTTTGTTAGCTCAGTTAGTGGTATAGTTTGCTTTCACTGTGTGCTGTTTTTCTACAAAATGCATTATATAACTATGTTCATTCAAGTAACTATGTTGCATTTTTGCAATTGCTTTTTGCTTTAGCTTCTGGGCACAGTTTCTACTGCCTATGCTTTCTGTTTTCAAAAAAGGCTCAGGGAGATTTTCCTTAAGCAGGATAATCTTATCTAAGGTATAATTGTTTATTGGCTTACTTGCTCTTTTCATAGTTAAGTATTGGATTCTCAAGCCATGGCTTTTGAGATGTTATTTCTGTCAAGTCTTAGAGGCATTAATTTTCATGATTATCTTTTGTTGAATAGGTCGTTTCCTTGCTGAGCTGACAAAGCAAGTGTTTTCTGATCTTTCTGCCAGTAAATATCAGGTGCTTTCATGCTCTGCTACTTTTGTATAGGTTTTAGTGGTTTTATTTCCCTTTTTTTTAATCATCAATTATGAAGAATGATAGACTGCTAGTGTGGATTAACGCTCCAACTATTAATTAATTCATACATACTTTAATTTCCCAATCTGTTGGATGTAAATACTAGTGTTTATAATAATTTAGATATCTGGATCAAGTTTAGGTTTCTGAATTATCCTTCCTTGCCTCTCTGAATGTTCATTGATATGGAACAAATGACCACTCCTCTCCATTCCTTCTTGTTTGTTTGTCTTTCTTATTTCTCTGCATGTCCAGATTGGCTCCTTGCCTGATGCTCTGTTTGTATACTGCAGATGGCTGAGCACAGAATATCAAAATATGGCAGGAAGCAAAGTGAGTGGGACCAAATGGCTAGTTGGATAGTGAACAATGAATTGTACAGTGAGAATGTTGTATGGTTGATACAGGTAAATGCAAGATTACCTTTCAGAAATAGGTCATATGAATTTGGGGGTTCTAGTAACAATGTTAGATTTAGGGTTTAGGATTCTGTAAAAACTTGAATTCTTATTATGCAATTTTTGTCTTCTTTCAGCTGCCACGGCTGTACAATATATACCAGGAAATGGGGATAGTCACATCATTTCAGAACATTCTTGACAATATCTTTATACCGCTGTTTGAGGTTAACATAAATCCAGATTCCCACCCGCTGTTGCAGGTTTTTCTGAAACAGGTTAGCCATCTCTTCGTTAAATTTTTTTTTATTGAACTTGTAGCTTAGTTAGGCTAATATACACGCTCAGTATTGAACTTGATTACTGGAAGCTACAATTTTGTTTTATTGTTTGCTTCTGAGTTTTAATTGGATATGAGACAGAACTATTCAAGGAAAAGGGAGGTTTTCTCTTAGAAGATTTAAGAATCGTAGCCAACTTTTTAAGATTAGAGAATTGTCTTCATATTCTTCGAAATTAAAGTTATCTTAGGTATATTTCTGGTTTCCCCTGCACTTTATCTTGCTTTAGAGTCCTCTATTCATCTGACTATGTGATTGTGTCATGCAGATGCGGTTCATGATGTGTCTCAGCATATGGAAGAGGTGAGCCATGATATTTTTATAGGAACTGAGCTACCAGAAACCAATCACATGGGCCTCTTTGCCATTAACTTTTTTGGGACATATTGTGCTCAGAGCATTAGAACCAAATGATAGATAATTGAATGTAATTTGAATTATGCTAATTTCATTATGCAGGATGGTCTGGTAATTTGTTTGGGTAAATTTTCTCAAATTCCTTTTAGATTAATAGGCATGGCTTAATTATTGTTGTACCTATAGCTTTGTAGTTGCTTCTACATTTGCAAGGCAAAAATTATTTCTGGAAAGAAGTTTCTGAAGAAAACTGTATGTATTTTTTTTTCTCTGTCTTTTAAGACTGATATCTAGGTAGCTTACTCTACTGCTAGGAAAAAGATGATGTAGGCCATCATTTACTGCCAATAAACCTTGCCTTAAGAATAAGGATGACTGAGATAACCTCTTTAAAAGTTTTGCCTTTTCTTGGATTTCTTTTTCATGCAACTGATGTATTATTGTTACTGGTCTCCAGCTTTTTGGTCTCTAATGCCTCCTGATCAAGGTAGAATATATGCCCCAGTTGAGCTTTCGTCTTCTTTGTCATTTAGGTCAGTTCACGTCACTATATTTGAACTGTGGTTATCTGGCTTATAGTACAACTGCTGTATGTACGATGCCTTTTATATTTCTCAATTGTACTTATGTAATCTCTCACGTTAGACATCTTACCTGTCCGATTGTCAAACTAGCTAGTTAATTAAGTGCTCAATCTAAAGATTGTCTACTTATGTATATTCCAAGTTCGAAAACATATCTTTTTTCTTGTCTGGACATTATTCCGCCATGTTAAAAGAAAAACCTTAGTTATGACTCTTCATCACATCTTGGTGTTTTTGATTTTGATGAAGAGACTTAACCAATTTGGTAATTGGTTTTTCCATACATATGACTTTGTCTAAATTATTTTTTATTGTTTTTGGTTACAGGTTCTTTGTATTATAATCTCTGTGTTCGATCTGTGGCATTTGTCTTCCTCTTACCATAAGCTCTATCTACTATGTTTTGATTCCAGGTAAGGCTCCTCTTTTCGTTATATTGTTGTCAATGACAATATTTGGTTGTAAATGTAGTGGAAAGTTATGCCCTTGATCTTTCTCTGTTGATATAAAATCTATGACAGAAATTCTATAATTCTTATTATTATTTTTATTACTCAATGTCTTCTCCAAAGTAATGAGGCTCCCTTATTGTGCATGTGTTTTATGAATTTGCATATACCTGTGCACATTGGATTAATTAGATGTTAATCTAATATACATACTGTATCATTATGTGATAGGTTCAAGATGCATCCAGTGGCCATGAAATTAGAAGGGAGTCCATAGGAGGAGTTCATCCAGATTCAACTAGTGATCAAGAATTTGAGCACGCTCCAGTACTCACCAAGCCCTCTAGTTAATGATAAATAGTATTGTGGTCAAGTCTGCTTTTGAACAATATTAAGTTTGGGAATGTTTCTTCCAGAGTTTCAGTTATCTAGTATGGTAGATTCTTAGTAGATTCGTATAATTATGAAAGACTGGTTTGTTTGGTTAATTTCAATTTATACTTGGTAATGAAATATAACTTGGCACTTATCAGTTGTGAGATAGCTATGAATGAAAGGATTATTTTGGTGCTTTATATTGTTTTACTATATCTTTTGATTGTGTGTAAAATGGCAGAAAAAATTGGGTGGTCAATTGGTTGTCGCTAAAGCTTCATATGGACAATACTTGAGGTGGCGACGGCAATGACGCCGTCGCAATTAATTTCACTTGGGGTGGAGGGAAAATTTCATTAAAAAAAAATTAGTTCATTGCAAGCGATGGCATCTGCCGTAGCAAATAGGTTACTTGCGACGGCGTTCTCAGTCGCTACATGCCGTCGCCAAATAAGCGACCAAATCATTGCTACGCTCGTTGCCGTCGCTAAATACGGTTGCGACGGCATTTTGCCGTAGCCATGAGCAATGGCGACGCCACCAACGACAACGGCGTAATTGCCGTCGCCTAGCCGTCGCCATTGGTCTTTTGCGACGGCAAATATACTTTTCGCGACGGCACAAAGCCGTGGCCAAATGAATTTTTTTTGTAGTGTAGCACTCCCATGATTGGTCGAAGTTTGGATCCAAAGAAATATCCATTTCGTCTCAAGGAAGATGACAAAGAGGTGTTGGGAGCTGAAATTCCCTATCTAAGTGCAATAGGCGCATTATTGTACTTAGCCCAATGGACTCGACTAGACATTGCATTCTTAGTGAACTTGTTAGCTAGATTTAGCTCAGCGCCAACGCAGCGTCATCGGAATGGTAGTATCAAAAATATTTTATGCATGATACCTAAAATGATCCATTGACTTGGGACTGTTCTTTCCCTACAGAGAGACAAGAGGGACCGCAGATGGAACTGTAATCCCTAAAGGAAATGTTGATGGCGAAAGCGCCACTCACTACACCGAAACCCTAAATGATGTTTTGGTTGGTTTTGCTGATGCTGGGTACCTCTCTGACCCACATAAAGGTCATTTCCAAACTGGTTATATATTTACCGTTGGGAACACGGCGATATCTTGGAGATCAACCAAGCAAACCCTTGTGGCTACCTCCTCGAACCACTCAGAGATCATTGCTCTACATGAGGTGTTTCGTGAGTGTATATGGTTAAGAGCTATCATTACACATATTCGAGGGACTAGTGGTTTGAGTTCTACCACTGAAGAGCCTACTTGCATTATGAAGATAATGCAGCTTGCATCAAACAGATGAAGCTAGGTTATATCAAGGGTGATAATACAAAACACATATCGCCAAAGTTTTTCTACAATCAGCAACAACAGGCTCTCCTCAAGATTCAAGTGAATCAAGTAAGGTCTGAGGAGAATGTGGCAGATTTGTTCACCAAATCATTGTTTAAGGCCATATTTGAGAAACATGTGAAAAACATAGGAATGCGAAGACTTTCCAAGCTCCCTTGATTAATGTAAGGATCAGGGGGAGGTGTAGACGTCAGGGGGAGTCTAACACACACATGTCATCCTTAAATGTAATAGGTGCGTTGTGTTCTTTTCCTTCGACCAAGGTGTATTTTTTGTCCCACAGGATTTTTCTTGTTACTTGGCAAGGTTTTTAGTAAGGTAACAATTCATGCACCATTTCGTCTTTGACTTTGACACAAGGGGGAGTGTTAAAGGAAAAACACATTATGTGCCTTCGTCAAAGTAACTGACGAATAGGGAATCAAGGAATTGCAATCACAGCTCAATCAGCATCTAATATCATTATTGTAATTAATGTTTCCGTTGTAATTATATCCTATATAAAAGGACTATGAAATGAAATGATTAGACCAATTCCAATTTACTTTTACAGAAATATAGTTTATGCTGAAACGTGGATTGTTTGTTTATCAATTTTTTGGCCTTTCTCCCTCCCTCCCTTCTTAGTTAGTCAAATAGTCACCCTAAAGTATAATGGTCAAGTTATAGTGTAGGGATTATGAGTAAGGGATATTGTACCCAAAGGATTAGAAAACCTCACTCTAGCTAGGGAAAACCTAGAGGATGCTAGATGAATATACAAATGTACAATTACAAACAAGGGATCACAAGTGAATCAAAATTCATGGTGAATCTATGCAAGGTGGAATAGTGGTTTGAATTTGGTTTTGGATATGGTTTTGATTTGAAAATGACTAAATGAAAACTTGAAATTCAAACTAGGCTAAGCTAAATTAGATGTGATGAAATGAATGGGAGTTAGAGCTTTAGGTTGTCCACCATAGTCTCCCTTGTATGCATTGATGTTCAAACTATAAGTGATGCAATCCCAACTATCCAATTACGCTTTTAGCATCCGGATAAGACCAATAAGGCCTAAACTCCTTTGATTTTATCAATTTTTCACTAGATAGATGCAAAACTAACTACCCAAGAACAAGTTATATTACCGGTTAAGTATTAATTCTTTGCTCATAGATGCATAAAGGTTTGAGTTTAGATAATCAAGCAAACAAACGAATCCTAGATCTAGGTGATTTTAACTCACTACCCTCAGATGCACACCTAATGTGCTATCATGTTTTTAATGTCTAAAGTTAGCTACTCTCTAAACATTGTTCATGTAATGACAAATGCAACATATTCAAATTAGCTAGATTCAAATACAAGCATTCACTTCTTGATTTAGCATCTGAAAATGAATATGGAAATTGCATCATGATAAGATTCAAAATCAATTCATTATAGTTTCTCTAGGGCTTTCAACCTTAACCGCAACAGTAAACTACTCACACATATCTACATAAACTAGCATCAACATATTGGAAAAAATTAAGCTATCTAAGAGTAGTGTTTGAGAATGACTAGTGATGATCACAAGTGAATGATGATGAAGTAGTTGTTCATGGAAACTTTGTCATGGAGATGATTGAACTCCTTCAAGGCTTGAGATAATGATGATGCTTGGTATATGTAAGATGTTATGGGTAGAGATGTAGTTGGAGAAATTGAGTGGTGGAGATGGAGGTTTTGTGGCGGACATAGTAGTGAGTTATGTAGAGAATAGAGAGATGTAAAGGAATGTATGGTTGATCGTCTCTTGAATGAGAGAATAGATGCTCAAATAGGGCAGAGAGAGAGAGAGATAAAATATCATCAAGAAAAGCAAAGGGAGCAGCTATCCCCTTGATAGAAACGAATAGAGCAAATAGATGGAGTGTTAGAGTGGGTTTAGGTCCCAAAACCAAGGGAAAAAAGTAGGGATATGATGATATAGGTTAAAATATGTAACAATTAATACAACATGGTAATTAAACCTTGCAAAACATGGTAGATTTTTAGTTTGCTAAAGGGTTGACTTTTGGGGTGACATGGGGACTAGTGATAGTCTAGGAGAGAGAGAAAAAGGGTGGTGTTGATTTGGAACCAAAAAGATTTGGGATTTGGTTTGGATAGAATGATGGTGAATGGATGTAATGAAAATGAGTGTAATGTTACTCCTCCTCCTTGCTCCTCCATGAATATGGCCGGAGAATACATGACACAACCATGAGTGGTTGTTGGCCGCCACTTGTGCTAGCCAAAATTGGTGGTGCATGGAAATTTCGCCAAAATTTCATTTCTGCATTTGGACTTTATTTTCCATACTTTTCTTCGTCCTTTTCTCCTACTCCATATTCCAAGCTTGGAATTAGCATTTTAACCCTCTTGTCAAGATTTCCTACAACATGAAATTGGATCACTAAATTGGACTTTAAGATAAATAATTTTCATGTTTCAGGGCACAAAAAAAAAATATATATATATATATATATATTTTATCCAAAGCTAAGCTTCGCTTTGAAATTAAAGTGCATATTTAGAGTTTAGGGTTATTTTTTGGTGGCATATTCACATCTTGACTGTTCAATTTTTAGGTACTAATGCATAGATCATCTTTGCAAATTTTCAGCCAAATTAATGATCATTAAGGCATTGATAACTGCCTTAAAGCTAGTACGGTTCAGGTTGGACAGATTCAGTCCGTCTATTGGTTTAAGTGAGTTAGATACCTTAAAGATTAATAATTTGGCTGAAAATTTGCAGAGATGATCTATACATTAGTACCTAAAAACTGAACGGTCGAGATGTGGATATGCGACCGAAAAGTGACCCTAAACTCTAAATCCGTACCTTAATTTCAAAGTGGAGCTCCGCTCTGAATAGGGTACACACACACACACACATATATAATAGAGAGAGAGAGAGAAATATATATATATATATATATATGATCCAAACATCCCCTCTCTGTTAAAGCAGTTTGTAGTGGATTGATCTAGAACTCTCAAGCTCATGAAAATGGTTTCAACCATGTTGTTGGTAATTATATGGGTTTACACCTAACTTCTACTCAAACTTGCTCTGTTTGGTTTGTTTGTCAAGTTCAACCAAGATACCCAAAATCTAATTGAAAAGTGGTTTCCATAAACTACCTCTTAAAATGGAAGAAAAAAAGAAGAAGAAATCATTTACTAGAAGGCTTTAATATGTGTGTGTGTGCGTGTGTGTAATTTGAAGCTCTAGTACATGAGTATCATCGGTCTTCATTTTGAGAATTAGCAACCTAATTGTTCGTTAGTACCAACTACCCTAATGTTGCATATGCAAGGTCGCATGTTGAAGGACAAAAAGTATCACATCTAAAATGTAATTTTTTAAAAAAATTAACATTACATCAAAAAATTTATGCTAATGCCGAGGCCTTTTGAAAAATCCATAATCATTATCCTTCTAGGTACCTATAGTTGGGAATACGTCACCATATTGAGTACATTATAGCATTAGCTGAGACTCATCAAATATAGGCAGGTTGGAAACTCAAAAAAATACAAAAAAAAGACAAAAAAGAGTCATAATTGAAAGCGGAGTTACAAGGGACGTCCCTAAGATGACTCGATGAATGCATCTTGCTAAGGTAGAGATTGTTGGGACTTTGCGGTTCAATGCAATTAAGAATATACATGGAAATGGCCTGAATAAGTCTTATGATAGACTCATAATTTCATATATTTTTATTTCCTTAAATGTAGGATTCTAGGCTTAGTTCTTGTCATTTTTAAGTCATTTACTTTGTCTTGGTGTTTTGTAGGTTAAACTGGAGAAAAGAAAGATTTGAAGTTTAAAGTCAAACACATGATTGAAAGGGTGCTCGCTATACTGAGATTATAGAATTGTCTCTGCTCAGCATCAACTTTGACGATTAAATTGTGCTTTCTCACAAAGAATTAGCTGACGGGACATACACCATTGGACTTATAAGTTTGGTAAGGCAGTTCTGACGAGTTTTGCGTATCCTTTCGGAAATCCAACTTGTGAAGCCCAAGTTCATTAATCTTAGCACTCTGATAGAACAGGACTAAACCAGGATGACATATATGGAGTAATTTCCTGCATTGACTATAATAACCTTGCGTTTATTTGGAGAGAAGAAATCTATTCCAAGTTGAACTGGAAGACTGACTTTAAAAGCCCAAGTCAAGTTGGAATTCAAGAAGACATAAAAAGACAGAAACCAAGTGCATGTACATGTAGACACAAGAGACAGCATATTTCACAGAGAACAAGGAGAAGAGAAGATCTTACCATCACTAGACCTGAGTTCCTTGATTCTTCCATTGTTTGTTTCCTGTTTTCATTGATTCTAGTCATGCTTTTCATAATTATGAATTGCTAAACTCTTACGCTAGGGTTGAGATGAAGCCCCTAGCTAGTATGAATGTTCTATTTGTTTATAAGTTGGTTTGCTATTGAATTTCTAGATTGCTATGTTAAACTCTTAATCACCGTTTCAATAGAACTTTTATTCAAAATCTTTGCTCATGATCAATAAGACCTAGGTTTTGTTTATGGGATATTTGGTTGGAGAACGTGAGGCTTGATCAAAGAGTTGATGTTTTCTAAGTTGCCAAAAGATAATTCAATCTTGTGAATAAAGAGTTCTGAATTAAGAATACATGTGCTTGATCAAAGTCGATATTCTTGTTTGCATGATTTTCTAGTTTTTTTTTTTTGTGCTTAATGGAGTAGAACATGTTTGCTTGAACCTGATCATTAAGTTAGAATTCATAGGTAAGAAGAATTTTGACATATGTCCAGGATCAATAAGGCTTATGTACGGAAATTTGAGCATGAAGTCTAGGGAATAAAATTGTTATCAACTACTTGATAAGGTAGAAGTATTAGGTGGTGGATTCAACAATTTAGCATCTTCATAATCTGTTCTTAAATTCAAAGGAATCTTATTGCTCATTCTTGTCTTTAATTTTAGTATTTCTTTCTTTAATTTTCTGTTCAAAACCCATCCACATCATAAAATTCAGTTTGTTTATCTTATTTAAGTATAGCACATTTGTTATAACAAAATTATTTCAATCAGTCATTGAGGGAACGACCTCGTGCTTGCACATATACCCTACAATTGATTCGTGCACTTGCGAGTACTATATTAAAATTAACAACATCTTACATCAAAAGAGTGAAGGTTTATCTAGTAGTTTATATGAATGATATATATCACACACACTCATTTAGAAAGGTCGGGATCCTTTGAAGAACTCCGTACTTGTTTGTCTTCCGGGTGACTAAAATGAGAACAATATCAATATATATGGAATATTTGTGTTTGAGACGATAGAGATTTCAACAATAGGCTCTAAAATTTTGTTACATTTTTGCTTTGAGTTCGTGCTCGATCAATTTGCTTCGATTTGTGACATAATAGTGTACATCAGTCGGGTGCTCGATCATTTTCCTTTGAGTTGTTATGTTTGCTAATATTTGGATCAAGGACGAGAGGCCATTTTGGCTCACTCATTCGATGCTAAACGATGTAACTTCCTCTCGAGTTTAACGCAATAGTACTCTATAGGAAACAAAACAAATACTTTGAAATGAGAACAAAAGTGGAAATTGCTCCATAGTACGCTTACTATATATATAAACAACGTACTCCCATTTCAGTTGGTTGCCGTCCTTTGCAAGCCTCACTTTTAAATTTACATGCACAGTCCTTTTGTGAAGTACTACATGACCTGAATAAGTACACCGATTACATAGCAAATATGGATGTATATAAATTAATACCTAATGATCTAGGAATTAAATAGTTGCATGGGATTCAATATTCTGTGTCATCGTCAAGTGTGAACTGTGATACTACATTCCAACGTCCAAGTTGGGATCCAATGCTGCTGATAAGAACGTTTCGAAGATACAGACAACTGGGAGAGAGGAAGACAGTGATATACAGAGAATTATGATATGAAACCTGAAGAGAGGAGGGTAGGTTGTGGGGCCACTTACTACACTTTCGAAAATGATATAAACCTCACACTTGATCTCTAAAGTCAATTACTAAATGATAAATTTGATTACCAAATTATTGATATAAATTTGAAGGCAATAATTAGTCTTCATGAGATCCTTAATTGATCACCAAATGGTTAATGTGCAAGTATAGTATTTTGTTGAAAATAATGAGATTTACGTTAAATGTTAAATGAATCCATCGCATCATTTTATAAACAAATTGACGATTTTTGGATTATTTGGTTTCACATGATCACATCTATTTATATAGTTCCAGTGATTCACTCTTTTAATCAAGTCGAAATTTGATTATGTACTACAGTAGTCTACAGAACCGTATGTTTTGGTTTTATATATAAAAAAATATTATAAACGAGGTTCGCATCTATTATAGTCTGAACATATGTGACTCAGAGTTCTAATGCTTCTGCAGAGATAAATACAATCCAAGAAGGTGCTTAGCTATCAGAAGATAAGAATCATAAGATACAAAACTCCAAATTGTCAAATTTTCTCCACTTTTTTCAACAATTCAACTACTACTTTCTCCCACCTCTTTCTCCAAAAACTAGCTAGCTATAGTCCATTCCAACTGTCCACCTCCATGTCTAAGAGTATTGATCAGACATCTGATCACCAAGTTTCACCAGAATTCCATGAACAACCCCCTAAAGGTCTCGAGGAAGATGATGGTATTGAAGTGATTATTCAGGGATCAAATGACAAGCAGCTGGAAGAGTACTCATCGTGTCGAACACCTACCTCTTTTGATCACAGAATACCTACCATTCAGAGCTGCCCAGCCACACCGCGAAAGAATCAAGGACGAGTTTTCTTGCATAAGAGAAAATTGGCAGTCTCCGACTTCTTTGAAAGCACAAGCGGTGAAGAGGTAGAGTCCTTCTTTCAGTCGTGCTTTGAATCTCCTGCTAGTCCTAGGGTTAAGAAGAAGAGATGCACCAGTATATGAAACCTTTCCTGCTATAGCATCCTTGATCTTCATGTAAAATTTTCACTATACTCCTTATCGTTGTGGCTTGATTTTCTTATAATAATATTACTGTAAACGCATTATTTTTTCTTCAATTCATTGAGCTATGTGTAGGTATGATTAATAAATGAGGCAAGGTGTGTTGATTAGGTCCTGAAGCTTGATCATTGCTGGTTGGCTACAATATCTACAACTGATCCTTGACTACAAACAATGTTTAATGAACTTATATGTACATATATGAATAGTTCAATTAATGCACGCATGTTCTATACAGTTTCTTGTTCCTCAATTTCTTGAAATAGACTAGAAATTTAATACATGTGTTCTCTGTTATTATATCATGAGAAAAATTCAGGTACCGTCCCTAAACTATGCTGCCAAGGCCAATTTGATACCCGAACTCTCAAAAGTATCAATGTGATACCCAAAGACCTAAATTGGTATCAACGTGATACTTCCGTCAAAATTTTCTAACTGCGCCGTCTGTTTGCTGACGTGGCAAGCACGTGGGTCCCCAAAAAAAAGTGAAATGACAAATTTACCCTTTTTTTTTATAGAAAAATTCATCTAACGTCCCCAAACTATTTTGCCAAGGCCAATTTGATACCCGAACTCTCAAAAGTATCAATGTGATACCCAAAGACCTAAATTGGTATCACTAACGCCACTGAGATGGATTTGTAGCAGGAATTGGAGAGGATCTCAGCGGCGTTAGTGATACTCCGGCTGCTGCAAATGAGGTTATTTCAAGAAGCTACCCGGTTTGACAAATATAAGCATAGGATCCATGCCTAACTTTTCCCCAATATAAAAAAGAACAAAGAAGACCTTGTCATTAACAGCTGAAAAATTGGATCTATTTGAACAGTGCTAGAAGCAAAAGAGATCGTCCTTTGGATTCTATTCTGCGTGTCTTTCGCAAGAGGAGTAGCTCCAAAGCTAAAGGGCCTCCTCTAATTTGTCTTTATTATGTTGGAGACACTGTGGATCGATGCAACAAATAATTACATTACGAATAGTACGTTCTTTACTTGCTAAGAACCCTACAAATGTCAATAAATAAACAAAGGGAACTTGAAGAGGTGGATGAAAGTAGCTAAAGCTTGATTCATCCACCTCCTCCTGTTTCTTCTGTTTATGATAATCAGGATGGTAACCAATGCCAATTGGCAAGGGAAGCAGAAGAAATTAACGAGATAAGATTACGCAAGGTTAAGATTGGATCTCGTTATCTAGTCGAATGGCAAAAAGGTACAAAGTGTTGGAGTCAACAGGTGAGTTGAGTCTGTTGAGAGCTTCTCAGCAACTGCAGTGCAGATCAGTTTGTTAAAGAAACAAAGTATAAGAGCCTAAACGAAAATAGGAGAAACTGGAAGAGATGGAAGAAAGACAAGAAGGTGGATTAATCAAAGTAGCCTCTACTTCCCCACCTCGTCGATTTCTCCCTTTCAAGAAAATGGAGCAAGAATAACTGTATAACAAGCATGGAGGAGGACCAGCAACCTGTACATATTGATCACAATTGCGATTGGTTAGTGGCCTGGGAAGTATGTGCATTTAACTAGCTCGTTATGGTAGAACTGGAAGTTCATATGTTTTTGATTTGATAGAGTCATTTCATGAAGATGTGTATGTTTTCCATATATTTTACCCTTGTATTTTACACTTGATTTTGATCTGTTTCTGCCACACAACCCATACTTCCTAGGTTTTGTATGCATGAAAGTTTGTTTACCAAAGAAAAGTGTGGTGAAGTTACAATTCTATAAGTTTGAACATTCAGCTCCGAGATTACAGGGAAGACTTTTAGGGTTTGGAAATCGCAAAGAAAAGCTTGCTGCCTGTCCGGCGCCCCCCCCCCCCCCCCCCCCCCCCGCGTCGACTGTGAGTTCTGGCCTCATCGACGAGTGGCGGGTGTTGTCGGACGGGATCTTGGGGGCTCGTGGCTCCGTATCTGGATTCTGCTTCATCTTTCCGGGTCGTGTAAGACGTTTCTTTCTTCTCGGGAGGCAGCGTAGGCGTGCATGATGGGTGGCTGGTATTCGACGCAAGCTTGGAGCAGGTGGCCTGAGGCCAGATCGTGGCGACGGTATGCCATGGATTGTATGGCGCTGGCTATCTCTCTGAGATGGGTCGATAGGCGGATCAAGCTGACGGACAAGGCCGGGCGGCAAGGCAAGGCGAGTTTCGTACTGGATCTCGGTGTGGACTCGTCAGGATCTAGGTTTAATTCTGGTTTCGGTCGACAATACTTGAGGTCGGCGTGGCTTGCTGTGTGGACTGCGTCTTTCTGGCGTTGCGAGTTCGACGGGGCAGTGTTATGGTGGTGGATTGCTGGCGGGCCACCTGAGGAGAAGGAAGACGGTTGGTGGGGCTGTTTCATGTTTTTATTTAGAGTAATTTTTTTGGTTAGGTTTTGGGAGGAGAGTGGGGAGTTTATGTCCACCACCGGTCATTCCCGTACTATGTAATTTGGTTTAATTTTAATGAAAGTTTCATACTCTCAAAAAAAAAAGTTACAATTCTATAGCCGTTTGAAGTGTTGGCATTTTGGACAACGAACAAACAACCTATAAAAAAGTCTCGATGTTAACCAAAGCAGCGCATTTTTATTCCAAGAGTTACAGGAGGAAAGAGCATACCCATGTTTGCTATGCACTTAGTAGTACTAGTACAATTGGCTCCCTCAGAATTTGCCGAAGGACAACGACTTCAGAAAAAGCTGATGCAAGCTTTTTATTGATGTATTATAATATAATGGATTTTTTTCATCATTTGGCCCGCGGGCCCAAAAGTCCATGGGCGCCCGCCCAGCTCAGTGGGCAAAAGCCCTGCCCAACCTGCAGCCAAGCCCGTCCTGGCCCACGGCCCGACCCATTATATGCCCATTAAAGCCCGCCCGAAAACTCATTCAATTCTAGTATTAATATTTTTTTATGTAGTTATATTGAACTAATTATTGCATTAGGCCATATATTTCTTTAATTTTGTATTTTATTTTGTTCAATCATTAACATATCATAATTTTTTCATAGCTTTTTGTACTTTTTTTAACAAAAGAACATGACATATAAATATAATGGACCTGCCCTGCCCACCCAAAAAGCCCGGCCCGGCATGGCCTGAAAAAGCCTGTAAGGCCCATGGGCGGCTGGGCCTTTATTTTTAAGACAAGCCCTGCCCTGCCCGGCTCGAGCCCATCAATTTTGGGCAAGGCTTCCCATTGACGACCCCTAATTACTATAATGGATTTTAGATGCCACCATTAATTGATACAGTTAAGCAAAACCTTAGAATCTCCTTCTACTCGGATTTTTGGTGTAGGACGAGAATGAAAAGGACAAAAATAAAGAAGGGGCGTAGAATCAAGAAGATTGA
The DNA here is from genome assembly GCF_958449725.1 of Rosa rugosa. Lineage (NCBI taxonomy): Eukaryota > Viridiplantae > Streptophyta > Magnoliopsida > Rosales > Rosaceae > Rosa > Rosa rugosa. The sequence continues at coordinate 23,024,724 of NC_084821.1, read as the reverse complement.
TTAAAAATAGGTAAGTCACGTGTAATGAGTTTAATAATCGTTGGAATATTCAGAAAGATTTGATTTTAGACTTTTCGAGTTGCTCGTGCGAAAGTCAGGTCTTGATTGTGAGTTAGATTGGAACAACTTTTGGCCAGAATGTCCTTTTGAGACACATGATATCTTTCTGGTATGGGATCAACGAGATCTACAAAACTCACTTTAGTGAGTGCTATCAGATTTAGGCTAAAATATATCGTCTTAATTATGCAATTCGGGATTTAATATTTTTAGGGTGCGGCTATTGCCACCCTACCATTTTCTTTGTTCACCCTACAAATATTTGAATTATTGAAAGACTGTATTACCCAAATACAAAATGACTAATAAGTACACTAATTTTCTAAAATTTAAATCTGTAAGGAAAACTATATACATAACCAATTAATTAAGTACAAAACTACTTAATTAATTTCTCATCGGATAACATTAATCTTTATCTTCTCCACCCAAATTTGAATTTATTACTATTTTCTTTTTGTTGCCTCCTAATTGTTAATTTGTTATTCAATTCACAAAAGCATTAGTGTTAACTTCATCAAAATCTTTGCAATACCCTTTATCAACACCAAAAGTAAAAAATTTAAAACATGAAAAAAAAAATCTCTTATTCATTGCTCATAGTTGGCAACTTACTAATTTTTTTATATGGATTGAAATAGACGAACATTGAAACTGAATGTAAAAATTAAAAAAAATGGAATAAATCAAATTATGATTTTATCACAAAACTTTAATATATTTTAGTTTTTTTAATTGATATAAATGAAATGATTGTTTTTAATTAAACAAAATTTCTTTTTAATTGGATATGTCATATAAGGATATTCCTGGAAAGATAAATGGATCAGATAAGTAAATTTAATAATTGAAATTAAAATGTAGGGTGTAATGAGTAAATAGAGTGAACAAAAAAACTGATAAGGTGGCAATAGCTGCACCCTATTTTTATATTAGTTTTACATCTTTTTAGAATTCTTTTTATTTAAGGTTCTTAGTTTTCTTTTTAATTTGGATTCTTTTTAGAATTATTAGGTCTTTACCGCCTATATAAGCACCATCATGCTTTGTATTAAGAACAAATTTTCAAATCAAATTTAAAAGTCAGAGATTTTTTTTTTTTTTTTATCGAAATAGGTCAGCCCTTTCATTAAGTTCAGCAAGCAGTACAAAAACGAAACACCCTATGGGGTCGACAGAAAGCAATCGTTCCTTAGAACCTCTGAAATCCCTATTCTAGAAGAGCAAGAACCCAACAAGTCCCGAGTACACCCACCTTTTAGAAAATCCACGCGCCTTTATTCTAACAAAAACCAAGAAACCTCGAAGCAGACATAAAATGGAACCAACTAAGGCTCTAGTTTTTGCGACCCAAACAAGAATTAAATTAAACTATTAGTAGAAGGTGACATATATAACACCTTCCACTTTACTCTCGACAGTAGCAGACTCCACCCTCTTCACAGCCTCGCCCTCCACCTTGAAAAGAGACATCATGACCAACAATAAAATGAACAAAATGCCACTTTGCTGATGGGCCGAGAACCACCGAGCCCACCAACACAAATCAAAACAGCCCACAAGGAATCCTAGCCCAAAGAAGCAAGCCCACTAGGAGGCCCAAGTCACCAACCAAGACCAGCCTCCGTCCAGCCGCCAAAGAAGAGGTTACCGCCATCACCAACGCAAACCGCTCCACCAGCATCCGGGATCCAGAGCGCCTCGATCTTGGACGGCACCACCGTCAAAGTATCAATTTCCTGCCCTTTAACTGCATCTACTTCCCAAGGAGGAGCTCCGTCGCAAGCAATGAAGAAATCAGTCCCTAGTTCGGGACGAACCCGATCAGAGACGCACAGCACAACCACCACCAAGCTTAGATCGGACCCCCGATCTCTACCATAGCCTTCCCCGACACAGATCGTCGGATAGAGAGCAGATCCATCATCATTGCCAATTGGAATTCCTCCATGCCAGATTCGGTCAACCAGAACCCCATCCCCACCAACCTCAGCAAGTATGCCTCCTCCACCCGAAGAGAGAGACAGACAAATGATTTTATCGCCGCCGCAATATGAAAAAAAAAAAGCAGACGAGACGTTTTGTCGCCGTTGCTTGCCGTAGAGAGGAACTGACGATAGTCCTCTCGAGAGAGAGTCAGAGACATAGTTTAGCTCTTTGGAAAAAAAAAAAAAAAAACTTCTCCACTGAGATTTTTTTTTTTTTCTCTCTTTTATTGGTGGATTACAAAACTATATTTTTCAGAGTTTAACACTTGTACACCGCATTACTTTTTAACTGCATCAATTTTTCAGAGTGCGAACATTTTGGACCATGCTTAGAGCAAGTTCATCTATTAGGTCATCGGGTCACCTACTATTCACTGCTTTTTAGTGTATATTTTCATTCTCTGGGTCACGAAATACACTGTGCCCGTGACCTAGGGCACGAAATACACTGTGCCCGTGACCTAGGGCACGAAATACACTGTGCAGGTCACCATGGTGACCCAGAAAGTGATCAAGGGTGACCTAGGGCACGAAATACACTGTACTCGTGACCTAGAGGGTAAAATAACACATAAAAAGCAGTTAATAGTAGGTGACCTGGTGACTTTCGGGTGAACTTGCTCTTAGCAGCTCAGACCATTAACAATAATCAATAATGTTATTTTGGTCTTGCCAGATTGCACTTTCCAATCTGAAAGAGTCTTGTCACTTGCGTTGATTCTTTTGCAATATTTTTTCGTTAAAAATCGTATGCATGACTATTAACCAATGTTCTAAAAAACGGCCTAGGCGGCGCCTAGGCGCTAGGTGGCAAGGAACCGCTCCGATTTTGGCCTAGGCGTTTCCCTTAGGCGCTGGGCTACTAGGCGGGCTAGGCGGTGGTGCTAGGCGGGGACTAGGCGGTTCTAGGCGGGGCCTAGGCGGTAGTAAACCCTAATTTATTCTATATTTTGACTATTTTTATATTTATAATTAATTTTTAGACTTTAAATATTGTTATTTATATTATTATATGTCATAAAAATAATTTAAAATTAAAAAAAAAAACCGCCTAATTCCCGTCTAGGCTCCCGCCTAGGCCCCTAGGTGCTAGTCCCTGGGTCACCGCCCGACTGGCGCCTAGCGTTTTTTAGAACCTTGCTATTAACATGACTAACCTAGAGATGAAAGGACAACAAGAGGTCGACGTTACATGATTTAAGTTGCAAATTCCAAAACTGAAATTCAACCAGGAGATAGAAAACTGAGAATAAAAACTAGGGTTCTTAGTTTCTTACTCATTCGCCAGATTTGAGGTCTGACACAAACTTTTTCTATATTTTTATTACTCGAAAGATTTTCTCCATGCATATAAAAGTTTATCCAGAAGCCACTTTTGCTTACAATTTCACTGTTACCACCACGTAGCCATTGTTCAGAAACCACTCAACACCTGTCCACCACATGTCAACCAGTAGTAAACCCCCCAACACGTACAGTTATTATCTCCTCAATCCTGCTGTAACTTCAGTCTTTATCACAAACAAAATCATCGCACCGTTTTCAAATCCATGTTCTGAGAGGGAAAGAGCTAACGACTCGGTTTTGTTTAGTGAGAAAACATCGATCATAGGTCCATTACTGTCGAAAATGGCTCCGAAGCGCCGCTCATCATCCAGGTTGATGGTGAAGACCACCAAGCAAGTTGTCAAGGAAACTGTTGAAGTCTCTGTGGTCCAAAGTAAGAAGAGGCAGAAGAAAGTGAATGATGATGAACTACAAGAGTCACCCAATAGTACAATTGACATCGAAACCAAAGAAGAAAACCAGACCGAGAAAATTGAAGTCTCGGTTGACAAAAAGCCAGCCAGGATTGTTGCCATTGAAAGCCAAGAAGAAAGTGAAACCCCAACTGGTGAACAAGACAAAGGGCCAGTCAAGGTTGTTGCCATAGAAACCCCACAAGAACAAGAAGGTGCGACTCCAAATGTTGAAGAGACACAGCCAGAGGAACAAGGCACAGATCCAATTGACAAAGAGCCAGTCAACAAGGATGTTGCCATGGAAACTGAACAAGAACAAGAAGAAAGTGAAACGCAAAACTTTGAAGAAGATAGAGAGCAGGCCAAGACTATTTCCATGGATATCCACGAAGAAAGTGGAACACAAAATTTTGAAGACAAAGAACCAAAGGAGACCCCTATGACTCCTGAGAAGAAAGAAGACAACCAAGCATCCAAGGGTGAAGAGGAGAAGAGTGATGATGTCAAGCAGACCGGAGAAGGAGGGGAGAAGAAAGAAAAGAAGAGAAAGAGGAGATCAACAGGGAAGAATAGAGAGGGAGGAGAGGGGTATAAGAGGTATGTGTATAAAGTGTTGAAGCAGGTGCACCCTGAACTGGGGATGTCAGCAAAGGCCATGGTGGTTCTCAACAATTATATGAATGACATGTTCGAGAGGCTAGCTGATGAGGCAGCAAAGCTGGCCATGTACACGGCGCGAAAGACTCTGTCTTCGAGGGAGATTCAAGGGGCAGTGAAGCTGGTTTTGCCTGGAGAGCTTGGGAAACATGCCATGGCAGAAGGGACCAAGGCTGTGAGCAACTACTTGTCCAAGAATGAAGCAAGGTCCAATAAGTAGTCTCTAATTTCATTTTAATTTGTTGGTGTTGTTGGTTTATTTTGTAAAATAGTGAGTTCCATTCAGTGAAGTTGGTTTCAATTGTTAGTTTCTTCTGCTTTCTGACTTGTGGAATATAGAAGGGGTAACTAAGTATGTACATATGACGGATTGTAAATTTTGGACATCTCCGGATTGTTTTCTCCTTAGAAATGTCCTCTTTTCTGTTCTAATTCAGTAATTTGAGTAATTTCCTTGTGCAGGTGTAGAGATAGTTATTGACCCTCGAGAAACAACACAAGATTAACCCAGATCAAAGACCCGAGAGGTGATCATTTTCCTGAATGGCACATTAGGGAAACTAGCTCTCCGGTGATCATTTTCCTGAATTTCCTGAATGGCACATTAATTATTCATTGGAAAAAAATTAATGATTATTCATTGGAAAAAAATTAATGATTATTCTGTTGGTACAAACCTACCAATGTTGTATCATATACTCATCACATCACTCTTCAACTTGAAATATAATAAAGGTAGGATTGTGGATGCAATTACAGAAATATGCAATCAAACTTTCTTGACTAAAGGAAAAGGCGTCAACTTTCGGATGCCGAAAGTTAGCCTAAATCTATAGACTAAACTTGTAGAATATTAATTTTCCATTCAGTATTTTATTAGATAAAAATATTGAATGAAAGTATCGGTTTTGTTACATAATGTCAATCATACACTGAATATATAAGACATCATGGCTTCAAGGGAGAAAAGAGAAAAAGAAGAAAGAAAGATACACTAGTATGAGGCTTGAAGCAAAACCTTGTGATGCCAATCTTTGTTAATTTAACTTTATTTTCGAGTTATAATACAGAATAAGCCCGGATCACCTCAACTGCGGGTGCTCTGCACATCGGACATTTTCCGCTACTCTCAACCAATTTGGTAGCGCATTTTGAACATGTGCACATGTGACCACATCTGTCAAAAGGAAATTAACAAAAATTGGAAAAACATGATAAGAATCTCAACATACCTTGTAAATTTGGATCACAAAAGGAACATATTGTGGGAGTTTACCTGTACAGTAAAGAATCAATACTGCTAACACAACATATACAGCAAATTCCTTTCCTTACATTATCCCATTTAGACCCATCATCTAGGAGACCATCTTCACACACCCCTGCAAGAGAAGACAGTCATGGTCAGCGTGAGGAAGAGATTATAGACAATCCTTGTGAACCAGCTGACCTACTTAAGCAAACGTAATTGAGAGTGATCACCGTAAAGGGCAGATATACAGAAAGGACAGTTACATAAAATCGCCGTAAAGTGCATAAATTATAGACAAACCTTGTGAACCGGCTGACCGATTCAAGGCATCAGAAACTTCTTGTCTTATCGATCGTTGCAACTCGAGTTGCATATCCATGCAGGCCTCCAACATCCTTTGCAAGTTGTTCATCCTCTGTTGCAGCCTAGCCATGTCAATCCTCATATCGTTCACCATCTCCCAGTCCTGTCACCAGAAAGCAACAAGTTAATTAAAAAGACCAGAAAGTATAAGCTGAGAATATAAGCACCAGATCACAAAGATGCAATGCCCAAGATCAAGCTGATTGGAGTAGACAAGTGCAATTGGAACCCAAGAACATATGCAGATGCAGCAGTAATCAGATATCCAACATATATGTCATAAATTGGAAAGAATTCCAAGCACCAGTATGTGAACTCACAATTCCAAAGCGCTGATGCATGTCATGTCGTGGCCAATTATCACGGGGTGACTCCTGGTGCCACAGTGGAGAGGAAGGTATTGGCTGCGGTGGTAGAGCAAGGTGAGGACTCTCAACAGCATTCACTTGAACTTCATTCTGATATGTCTGCTCCATATCTTCAGTCAATTCAGGATAAGCTGATGCTTCATCCCAGTCAATGGCGGCATGACCTTGCCTTTCCACGTATGACTGTATGAGTTGATCAAGGTTCTGACGGAAACCACTGCTCAGAAGATTAGAGACCCTTCTCCTGAACCATGAATAAGATTTTAATGAGAAAAATGCAACTTTAATAGCCCCAAAGCATAATCACATATCAATAAATTTGACACCTGCTTAGAAGTTCCCTTAGCTCTGTATTATGAGCATTATCATCATCAGGAAAGTAAAAGGTATCAGCCCGCCTGACTGAATCGGAATCCTGGCTGGATGGCCCTTCTAACCAACTTTGAACAGCCTCTTGAAAACCACTTTCATCGTGCCACACTTCAGGGACTTCTTGGAGTTGATCATCTTCTCTATCTTCGTTCTCTACCAACTCCTGGGACCATTCATAACCAGCAGTTTCCTGCTGATCTTCACCTGTATGTTCAACGACATTTTCTATCAAACTATTATACTCATCAGCTTGCACCTGGTCTCCTTCCTCATTTTCTGAAACTTGATCCAGCCATTGGTGTGGCTGTGAATTGGACTCTTGAAAATTTACATCCTCAAGCATATTGCCATCTGCATGACTGAGTTCGTGGATGACACTTTCATCCCCATCAAGCTCAGATTGCTCATTAGATAAATCACTGGCTCCTTGAATGTTACTGTGGTCATTAGCATCATTGTGCAAAGTTTCTTGGGACTGCTCAACAGCAGTGGTTGTAAGTAAGTTCCCAATCATGTTTTGACAAGCACCATCTCTACTTTCAACAATCTCAATAGAGGATGAGCATTGCCAGCCACTTACAACATTATCAGGAATCTCTTCTTGCCCATGTTCTATGGGAGCATTAGATTCATGTGAATCTATATCCTGAATGGTGTTTCCACCTAAATCAGCCCTAGCCGCTGATGTTCCACAACTATTGTGTCCTCGGTCATTACTTGCAACATCATTAGCCTCAGACTGCTCAAAAGAACCACTAACGACTTCATGTGAATTGTTCGGTTGAGTATGGCCACTTCTGATACCATTAGAATTGCTTGAAGATGACTCAGAATGGCAGCTGCCTACTTGACCACCAACAGGACTATCCAATTTGGAGTCAAAACCATCCCTAATCAAAAGAATAGATCCGAAAACATCAATGCAAAGAAACATTTTTTAATCAAAAGACAAAAATGCACAAATAATATAACTCAGTATAAGTTGAGTGCGGTAACAAATTCACAGAGAACTTCCAAGTATAAAACCGTGAAAATAAGGAGAATGCATTGATGGATTACTCAACCATAAATCATAGTCTACATAAAGATATAGAACATTATAATGATCTATTAGGAGAAACTAAATATGTTACGTATGCATACCATTAGAAACAGAAACCCTCACCCTCTCACACATAAATGAAAAAATGCAAACAAAGTTCAAGCTCCATTATCTCTTCCTATCAATCAGTACAGCAAAATGATAGTCCTCTGCAGCAAGATCATACTCACACAATGATAGAGGTTTTTTTTTCTTTTAGAAAGAGAGAGGAGATGATAAAGAGTTCTTTTAAAAAATAGTGTTCAGTTTCACATTAGGAAGGTAAACTATATGTAGTTTAAACCTTTCAATTCCACAAAGGCAAATGCTTTGTACCCCAAATTTGTGTCCCCCTTCTATAGTACTTAAATATCAATTATGCAGATCACATCATGCAGTGAAAACAACCGTGTTGTAGAACCCAATGTGATGACGTGTTGGGTGGTGGAGCATAGTTCTTCAAGAAAGAAAATTCATGCAAACAAGTAACAGCATGACAACCCCACTACTTTACAAAATGTACACACAACAAATCATCCGTAATTTCAAAGGTTCAACAGTACGATGCCAACCCAAAAGTGTCATTCAATAGTCTGCATCAGTAACATATAAATGGGTAGAGACACATTGCCTTATTCCACGAAACTTCATAAGTGCACAAATGGAACAGTAGCCTTTAATACTAAAAAATTGGCATTTGACAAGAACCTGGATCCTGTTTGGTTTTATTTTTACTTGCGTCATTGTCAATGCATACATCAAATGACTCCAAAAAGAAAAGAAACCTTCATTTGACAAAGGAAAAAAGAAGGACAATCCAGATCTAAACGCAGAAAACATCCATGTCAAAGATTACCACGATGGACCCAGTTTATTGGTACTATGGTGGACTTCAGTTCCATGTTAATCAATGAAGAAATTGGTATGCTACCACACTTGCTAAGGTTTAAACTGTAGATAGATCTAATCTAACAACAAGAGACACCTTTGCATATTCCACGGAGACTGGTTGAAGGCTTAAGACAACATAATGAGGATAACACAGAAAACAAGAAAAGAGAACATAAGTCTGCCATTATGCCAGGGAAGGGAATACCTACACGTATATGTACTAGCTCACACAATGTCACAGTAAGAAACATCTTTCCAACTGTGACACAGAATAGTTGACTCCTTTCATTTTATAAAGTTCGAAAATTAAATAGATCTAATCTCACACCAAGAGACAGCACTTTCCATGGGGACTAGTACAACACAGGGAAAACACAATAACAAGAAAAAGATACGCGGACATGAAAAACAAATTTACACAATAACAACAAATTTATATTTCGATAATTGCAAAGATGAATGCAAGATGTATATGAAAAACAAACAAGGATCAAAAGGCTGGGTTAATGCATCAGTTCAAGCTAATTTAGGTTCTCAACTGTTCATTTGAATATTGTTTATTGGGGAAAAGGCCCGCATTATTCAAGTGCTATTCCATATTAGAAAAATTAAAATGGATTACTGAATGATACTTGAGGGAAAATAAATTAAAGCATAAAAACTTAATTATGAAAAGACATAGCATTTAGTGCATGAAACAAATACCTCAGACCAGAGACTGTATGTCTTTGCCTCAATAAGCCCAATTCAGTTTCAGCCATCGAAATGGGTCTCTCGTTCTCAATGGCTCTACCATTTCGTAAAAATCTTCCTCGAAGCAATGACTGCAAGAAAAATAAATAAATAAACTATCATGTAGCCATGAAATATAGGTACCTGGAAACCAATTAAAATACACAGGAGTAACAAAGCAACATTACACTTATATGACAGGATACTAACATGGTAGAAGGTCAAGCACCAACACGTTCAAACCTTTCCCCTAAGGACAGGGTATTTAACTATCCAATTCCTATCCCACTATCATGCATAACCACAATTACAACATGAAATTATGTACAACAAATTCAATACCCATTTTCAGAGAACAACAGTATGATATGCAACTGTAGATGAGGAAACGTAATGAACCTGAATGCGGTTGCGGTGAGCAAAGCGTGTTACGGGCTGGTGCTCCGACAAGACTTGAAGTTCTATATGCCTTTCCCTCTCAGCCTTCTTTAACATATCCAGTAGAGCTTGTCTCCCACATAATTTACGAATTCCCCTCCGGTTATGCTCAGACCGGCCTCCACTTTGGTTAACAACCAATCCATCACGAACTCGTGCAATTTGATTACCAAACTCAGCAGGTTGTTCTTCTCCATTGTCACCAGAAGCAACTCTTTGCTGGCTGTTCATTCGTACCCACTCCCTTATAATTCTCACTCTCTCCTGTTCAGTTTCACCAAGCAACTCTGCCCTTGAAGTGTTATTCATATGAGAAACATTTGATGCACATTCACTCGCACCACAGTTCATCCATTCCTGAAAAATTTGTCTCACCCTCCCCCTTTCACCCTCCCCAAAATCAGAAGACTGCTCACTGCTAAAATTGCTATATTCATCATGTTCAAGGGATGAGCCAATTTGACCTTGGGACCATGTTCTGCACTCACTCTCACCCACACTCGCATCATCCAGGTCACCTGTATTCTCGCTACCAACTCCATCACTCCTTTGTTGGAACAACCTTTCACCAACTCTCTCGAGGGGACGAGTCACCATATGCTCATCCTCAAGCTCTCGCCACATTTGTAGCAGAGAGGAAGCCCGGGAGTGTGCCCTCCCTTCATTGTCTACCCTTCTAGATGCACCAGATTGAGAGCTTCTAAGGAAAGAAGACTCGAGCACAGAAACATTTTGTAGACCAGCAATAGCCATCTTGGTCCAAAATCCAAACAGTCAGTCCTTCATCCCATCTATACAAAATGCATAAAAAGGCGCATTCATTCACAGAAATTACAATCCGATGATTCTTTCTAAAAATCAGATCATCAAATCCAGTCAACTTTAGCCAAGCTCATAGTTATCATCTCCGCCATCTTCACCACAACCAAGCATCAAATCATCCAACTGCTCAAGTCCTCACAAATTGAATAGCTGGATTGCTTCCTTCTTTGCTGCACTTCATAATAAAAAAGGAAAAGAAAACAAAGATCAATCTCATTTTTTCCTTAAAAAGCTTTAATCAAATCCAAGCTATATATTTCCAAAAAAAAACCTTCCAATTTAATTACCTTGAATTTAAAAACTAACAAATTTGCTAGATTTCTGAAACTCCAAACTTCCAAATCGGAAATCTACTCAAATTCTCTCTGCTTAGTCTCCACGAAACCGCACGAGATTAGAAACTAAGCCATTTGTCACCATTTGTACCCCCAACGACGCTAACAGCCTACCACCAAACTCAGACTCAGTCAACCTTGGACTATTCATGCCTGACCTCAACACCACCACACCATTCAAACCTTCAATTCCCCTCATTTCCCCAACCCCAAAAATACTCAAATAAAACCCTGAACCAAATCCAAAACCAATACGAGTACACAAACCAAAAGCAAGCGAGCGAGCGAGATTTTAAATAAAAAAAGATTCGGATTCGAGAATTGAAAAAAGCGTACCGGTGAGGCTCTCTCCGCCTTTCTGGCTTAGAAGTAAAGCAAACGAAACCCTAGCTGTGCAGATAGTAACCGAGACTTGGAGAGAGAGAGAGTTTTAGAGAGAGAAACTTCTTTCAGAGAGACAGGTGAGGAGGGAAGAAAAGAGAGAATAAATGGAGGGGAAACGTCACCGTTTTTGTCATAAATACACTGCCGTAACGCTAACGTCTAAAATTTCTTGGGTGGGAGCCCGCCAGGGGGCGACACGTGGCACGTGTCAATGTCTAGCGGTCACTTTACGGAACCTGCCAAATCTTGAATTTAACGGAGAGTGGGAAACAAGCTTTGCGAGGCGGAAACGACGTCGTTTGTCCGTTTCGACGGATACGGCGCCGTATTGTTCCCCGGCCTTTTGTAAGGACGTTACGGACTGGGGGAGGGGGGGGGGGGGGCGTGGAATTATGATTTGATTATTTGAGAGACAGTTTGCATCGAGCATGGGATGAGACACTTGTCAACTTGCATTTGTGAGGAATCCTATTCTTTGAGCAATAATGGTATAGAATATCAGATGAGATAATTAGGGTGTCTACTCATTTTTATGTTTAGTTTATAGAATATTAAAGGAGAAAATTAGGGTGTCTACTCATTTTTATGTCTAGTTTAAGAATTACATTTTTTTTTTTTTTTAGAGTAGTTTCCCCTAAAGCTGACAACTAGGAGACTAAAGCATTGAACTCAGGACCTTGGGCTTGGGGTACCAGACTTGGAAGCTCGCCTAAGCTATAGCTGAGTTTGCCAATCTGACCACACCTTGTGGATAATTATATTCTTTATTTTAGAGCTTAGTGTGTTTGATATTAGGATAAACATAAAATCTTTGAAAAGAAAAACCAACTTTGTACCAAGAAATGATATATGATCATTGAAGTAGGATATTAAACTAGGGTTTAGAACCAAGAATTCTTAGATTTCATTGGAGAAATGAAAAAGTCCAATCCACTAAGTGGCCCTTCGAGAGACATAAAATGTATTAAAATTTAGAAACCCCCCTTTCAATGATAGGTGCATTTGGCTCATGAAATCTATGAATGGATCGATATTTGTTTTTTATTCTTTTATTAGTTGTATAAAAAGTTGTCTCATAACTATGATAACTTTGCCTCAAATAAAGGTGAATACTCAATTAGTTTTGCTACTTTGTTATAGCCAAGATGCTAGATAGATTGAGTCTTCATCCTAAAGAAATTGGAGGCTATTTCTTTAATTCAAAGCCCTTTTCAACTACCCCTTCCTCATCTTGCTCAGTATGCTTGTGAGTTGTGAATTCAAACATGGGTTGGTTTTACCAATATTACATTATCATTAAAAACTGGCTTAACTTTCTTGATTAGTATAAGCACAAAGAAAATGTACATAGTGATTAATATATAACTCCTTTTAGCCGGCCTGTTGCATGTTGGTGTGTTGACTCGATTTGTTGCCAACCATGTGGTGTCACTTATATTTCATGAAGTTTATAATAAGTGAAATCATACATATTTATATTATTTTTCTTTTAATTAATGTTACAGGTTAGCTTAAAGACCCCCAACCAAATGTTTATCAAATTGGTTTTCACATCGTGTGACCAAAATGGGTCACCATAACTTGGGGTGAACATCTGTATAGTGAAAGTCGTTGTACTGAGGTGGTTGATCTATTTAATGCACAAGAATTCTTTTCTACTTGTCTTTGATGGTAAGGGTTTACAAAGATGTTTAACCTAATCGATCCATCTTATCTACACTTAACCATTTTCTCTTTCTCGGCTTGGTGCCATTTCTCCGGTCTGTTCCTCGGTGGAGTTGATGAGTTCATTCACTGAAACTTATGGTCATTTCTTCAATATGAGTTCTGGAAAAAAAAAAAAAAAAACCCAAGAAATGTGCAATAATGTCATGTAACTATGAAATATTAAGAAAAGAGATTCGAATTTTAAGTGTAAAATTGAATTATATTATGCACACTGAGATTTGAATCAAATTTTCTGATGTGAAAAGAGTGTCATTATATATTCAATCTGCATTATCTAGAGGTAACTGTTGTGAATTTGATTTTGATTTGATTTGATTTGATTTGTGTGTCCTAATTGGCCAATCACACTTGTCTATTCATTTTCTCTTTCGTTTTTTAGCTGGATATGAAACTAAATAACATGTAAATCTTACAATAAGGCCCATAACTTAAAACTTTAAAGAACACTAACATGGTCACATAATGTGACATTATGTCTTCCAAGCAGTCGACATTAAACATCGATTATAATAGAAAAGTAGTAGAATATAAAAGAAAAGAAAACTACGACATAATGAAATCCACATGTGGTTTTGTGTTCATGCAACCACAACATGGCCCCCGATCCAATGACTCGAGTCCCACACTCTCCCACAGCTACGTTGATCGACACCGATCTATGCATCTCTTGTTTGTTTTCGAATGGCTTGTTATTGCTTTCTACTTAATTATACAACTTCTTGCATCTATGCATGGGTCCTCGTCTGCGTAAACATTAATCACGTTCTTCTGCCGCTCCTCCATAATTAACTTCTTTTGCATCTCCCTTTAACCCAGAAAATGTGGGAAGATCACAATGAATATATATGTATATGGAGTTTTGTATATAGAGTTCTCTTTAGGGACATTAATTTATTGATACACAAATTTGGTTAAGAGTACGTAGGCTAGTAACGAGAGAATAGCTAACTTCGTTTATCAATGATAAACAACTTCATAATGGATTACCGGTTGAATCTAGTCTATTATTATGTAAAGTTGGTCGACTTGTAATATTAAATCCAGAGTTTACATATTAATACGATCGATATTGCAATGAACAGTAGATTTTCCGTGTATATAATTTGTTAGCATAGAAACAAGGAGATGGTGTAAAATGTATTAGGTATTCCGGTCTTTGAAATCGTTTTCCTCTTTTCTTTTGCGCTGTCCTAATTGATGTAAATATCTTCATGTTTTCTTCCCTTTAGCTTTATTATTTTGTCCATGCGAGAACGCTGAAATATATAGATCTAGCTAGCTAACCAGTGGAAATGTGTGGAGGGGTCTAGAATTCAGAAATGGGGTGATTGCTTTGCTTTGAGGGCACAACTGCCTCCGCCCCCGCCCCACCTCCCCCCCCCCCCCATCAAATCATTACATATATCATATACTTGAAGGGATTTAAGTTCAAGGAAGGGGTTAAGGACCCAATAAGTGTAAATATCTTTCATGCCTTTCTTTGAGGCCAACTAAACACAGTGGGGAAGAAGCAAATAGTGGTAAATATCTAGTGTGTCTCTTATCTTGATTGATCACATTATCAGGTATATGCCCTCTGGCCCCTACATTGGTTATATTGGATGAGTTGATTCATGCTATTTGCAATTTGCTCGTCTGGCATCAAATGAGGGATGGAATGACAGATAGATGCAGCCTGATAATTTATACTAGCCGGGTCTACTCACTATGTGTGTGGAGAGAAGTTAAAGGTAGTGGAGAAACTTCTCATACAACTACCACATTTTCTGCTTTTTTTTATTCTTTTGTTTTCAATTATTCAATTTACCATATTATCCCTATTGATTAGTTATATTTCATAGTTTTTTAATAAATAAAGGTTAAATTGGTAAAAAAATTCAGTTTTAGAGAGAAAGCTCTTTTCTCTTAATAATAACTAGCAGGGCCCACCCACTATGTGTGTGGAGAGAAGTTAAAGGTGGTGGAAAAACTTTCCGTACAACTACCACATTTTCTGCTTTTTTATTTTTTTTTTCTATTTTACAATTTACCATATTATCCTGATTGATTAATTATATTTCATAGTTTTTTAATATATAAATGTTAAATTTGTAAAAAAATTCAGTTTTGGAGAGCAAGCTCTCTTCTCTTAATAATAGTATAGATATAGATATAGATATCACTTGAGAAATCAGAAACTTAATAACATTTTGATCTAGGGCTCACATGCAATTCGATTCGCTAAATTTATTTTCATTTGTGTTGGACAACATTGAGAAAGTCATGTCATTCACCTTATTTCCATACTCATTATAAGTAAATAAACATGTCAATATATAGTTAATAATATGAGGGACAAAAATGAAAAATATATATATGGATAAAACACATATAAACCGAAAAAGAAATTCAGATACGTGATATAAAGAAGAAAGAAAAGAAAACGCAATTATACTCTGAATATGATGAAGACTAGGATGCTTACTGTTTAAATTCATAAAGGCAATGGGAAGGTTGGCACTCTTTTGATGCGCCAAGTGCAAAAATAGTACTGATATGTCTATTTCATCGAGTCTCTCTCTAAAATAATGTAAAATCGTTACGTTTTTTTGTGTGGATTAAAACTTATTTTACAACAAATTACGCTATTTTAGGATAATATAGTTACGACCGCCATTTACCAAGACTTCGGTCGGCTGGCTGACCTGACCTGACCTGTCATCGGGTCACCAACTTTCTAGACGGTCCGGCACAGTTGTTGATCTGAGTCATCGATTAATTGTCTGAATTGAAGGTTTAGAAAGTAAATACTGATTGTGATTGAATTAAATGTATTAGTTTTACCAAAATGATCAGTCTAGAACAATCTTCTAGTGCGTAGTACATGACTTCAAGAAAAAGCAACGGTCGAGTTGATGGCCAAAATCGATCATGTGCAACTTGATTTCGACCAAAATAACGAGTCTATGTATGACAACATGAGTATAAATGGGTAGGCATATTATTAAACACTCGAAGGCTAAGCCATTGAAACTTCCTTTCACATTTTCACTCACACTTGATCCCTAATCAATTTGAAAGAGAATTAACCACTGCAAGTGGTCTAGTGGTTCTTGCCTAGTTGGGCGTGCTCCCTAACCTAGGTTCGAACCCCGAAGCTGTCAAAGAGGTCAGGTACTGTGCTGCAATGCACAGTTGGAGCATTTCACATGCGCCGAAGGGGTTTATCTTGTGCCTAGGAAGCCTTTGGGTTCCCCTTGACAAAGTCAAAAAAAAAAAAATTTGAAAGAGAATTGTCATATAATAAAGTTTCCAGCTTCATCAGCACAATGTTTATCAAAGTTCCTACCAAAGATATATATATGAATGTGATCATCTCACCCATATATTAATTGAATGCTAAATTAAGGCTCATTATTCTTGTAGACATCAGTAAGGTACTAAAATTTCCACGAGAAAAGGGAAAGGTTACCGGCCAACCAGAATTACTTTTTTCCACGGAAGAATATGCATTGAGCTTAACATGCATAACCTACTTTGACGTCACATTGAATATGTTAGGATATTAATCTCAAAATCAATTCTCAAGGGATGGAATTGTCCGATACATTTATCGTGATTAAAACTTTACATTCTCCCTTATTGTGCTTTTTGATACCACGTAAAATTTAGAATATCTGTTATAAAAATATTTGATATCATTTTTCACAATCAATGAATCAATGACGTTCGCAGCATGTCTCTAATAGAGACTTCCGACGCCGTGGAGATGCTATTGCATCTTTGCGTACAAAGCGAAGCTAGCATGAACTAAGAATGAAGACGTCTAAATGGCCCATGATATTAGATGAAGCAGGTGTGCATGGTATATGAAACTATTGATGGTTCTTTATTTGTAATCATGGAGCAAGTTTGGTGAAGGAATGAGGTCTACTGCACTGATCTACCTAGCATGCATTTTGAGAATTAAGTGTCATTTTGGATAGAATTTTTTTATTTTTATTGGGCAAATCATTTTTGGTAGAGTTGGAGGTGCGGTTTTTTTGTAGGTTCAATGAACTTTTGTAAGGCACAAAAGATTCAAAGGAGACTACTCACCAAGTTACTAGCTCGTTCGGTAATTACTCTACTAGAGAGTAGAGAAAGGGAATATTTAAGGAAAGGGAAGTTGGTTTCTTTAAAAAAAACTGCTCCACAAATATTGAAGAGAAAACTTGGTGCATCTAGGGTTTGCTGGGTTGCTCGTCTGGTGGCATCCTCGTGCCTACGCGAGCCTTTGGTTTTGGTGGGATAGGGTGGCTGCTGCCGGGTGGGTGTGGGCTGTTCTCCAATACGTTATGGTAGGTGTAGGTAAGGAGATAGCGATCAGATTTTCTTCTTTTTGGATGACAGCGGCGGCAAATCCGATTGGAACACGAACCATGGGATGGATCGTGTTGGCATTCAATCGGGGCTGGAGTTCTCTATGGTGGCCGCGTAGGTGGTTTGAGGCATCCTCTGATGGGTCTTGGGTGGTGGTTTGCAGGTAGATCGGGTTGGTGGTAGAGGTGGTTTAGGGCTAATAGTAGGTGCCACAACAGAGAAATTCAAAACATACTTTTCATTCATACCATAGAAATGGGAAATCCTACAAATTTAAAGGTGCTGAAAGGAAATATTTCACCTCGTGGATCAACGACAAGTGTTCAAATCTTACAATCCTTATCCTAATTGCTAGCTGGCATAAAACAACCGTTACAGAAGGATAATTATGATACACAATTATAGTCTGCTGGTGTGGTTTGAAAATAGCTGATGGGTGTCCTTATCAATTCCCACCCCCTCAAGCAAGGACCTGTCCTCAGGGCTAGAATTGGGGAAAACGATTCATCAGGAAGTGGGCCTCCTCCCAAGTTATGTCCTCAACTGGAAGGCCAGTCCATTGGACGAGCCATTTTGTAACTGATCTATTCTTCTTTTTCTCGACCGCCATATCAAGGACTTTCTGCGGAGTCCAAGAGAATGAACCATCATTAGCGAAGGGAGGGAGAGTAGTCGAGACTGTGGTGTGGTCTCCAATCTTCTTTTTTAGGAGTGAAACGTGGAAAGTAGGGTGGAGCTTGCACTGTGATGGCAGGAGAAGTCTGTAAGCCACCGGACTGAGCTTTGCTGTGATCTGGAAGGGTCCATAATATCGAGGAGCTAGCTTCTGTGAAGGACAGTTGCAGAGGGACTTCTGTCGATATGGGTGAAGTTTGAGGCATACCCAATCCCCAATTTCAAAGGTTCTCTCTGTTCTATTTTTGTCTGCCTGTTGCTTCATCCTGTTCTGGGCAGTATGCATATCAGTCCTCAACAGTTCCAATAATTCATCTCTGTTTTGCAGTGCAAGGTCAACTGCATGAATGGCTGTGAAGCCAGGAAGATAGCGATGGATGCTCGGTGGTGGAGTGCCATAAACAGCCTGAAAGGGAGTCATCTGTGTTATGGAATTGTAAGTGGTATTATACCACCATTCTGCTCAATGGAGCAAATTGGACCAGGAATTTGGTTTGTCAGCAACAAAGCACCTGAGATAATGTTCTAATGAGTGATTCACCACCTCACTTTGACCATCAAACTGTGGGTGATATGTTGAACTCCTGCACAACTTAGTTCCTTGTGATTTGAAGAGTGCCTCCCAGAAGTGGCTGGTGAAGATTGGGTCACGGTCATTGACAATAGTGCGAGGAAGGCCATAAAGCCGGAAAATTTCTTTGAGAAAAGCCTCTGCTATTGTGGCAGTTGTGTAGGGATGAGTGACTGCGACAAAGTGGTCATGCTTTGAGAAACAGTCAATTACCACCATTATTGCATTCTTGCCATTCAAAATAGGAAGGTCGTCGATGAAGTCCATCGATATGTGAACCCAAGTATTATCCGAAACCGGTAATGGTTTGAGAAGGCCAGGGGGCTTCAAGGTTTCATAGTTGTGTCGCTGGCAGGTGTCACAAGCTGCCACAAAGTGCTTCACATCCTTGCGCATACCCGGCCAAGCAAAGCTACGGCCCAAGCGAATCAAGGTTCTGAGGTAACCGGAATGCCCTGCCTCCAAGGATGAATGAAATTCTGAAAGAACCTTGTATCTCCAATCAGATGTTTCTGGAATGTAGATGTGATTTTTATAGTGAAGTGGTCCATTGGATAGAGAGAAGCCCTTCTTGATTTGTTTTCCTGATTGAATTGCTTGGACAATTGATTGAGATGTAGGGTCTTGCTCACAAGCAAGTTCAATGGCTTTGATGCTATCAAAGATGGGGCTAGATATACCTTGGATGGCATGGAGCTCCTCTTGGTGAGACAACGCATCAGGTACAGTATTTAGGCTGCTAGCTCGGTATTAAATTTTGTAACTGTACCCCATGAGTTTGGATAGCCATTTATGCTGAGAAGGGGTGATTATTTTTTGGTCTAGCAGGTGCTTGAGCATCTGATGATCCGTGATGATAGTAAAGGTGCGGCCCAAAATGTAATGACGCCATTTTTCGACAAAAAAAAAGGATGGCATACATCTCTTTGTCGTAAACCGATAGAGACTGATTCTTTGGTGATAAGGCCTTGCTTAAGAATGCCACTGGATGACGTTGTTGAGAAAGCACTGCCCCTATGCCTACTCCACTTGCATATGTCTCGATCGAAAACTCCTCGTCAAAGTTTGGCAAGACTAATACAGGAGCCGATGTTACAGCTGATTTCAGTTGAAGAAATGCATCATCAGCTTTCTTGGACCATGTAAAATTATCTTTCTTCAGCAAATCTGTCAGTGGCTTTGCCAGAATACCGTAGTGCTTGATGAATCTGTAATAATAGCCTGTAAACCCCAAAAAACCCCTCAAGGCCTTAAAAGTAGTGGGCGGGCCACTCTGAAACCCCTTCTAATTTTTCCGAATCCATTTCGACCCCCTGTGTTGAGATAATATGCCCAATATAATTGACTAATGGCAAGGCAAAAGAGCACTTTTCTAACTTAACTTTAAGATGATTGTCACGCAGCAGTTGTAGTACTTGACTTAAATGATGAATATGAATGTCCAAATCAGTGCTATACACAAGAATATCATCAAAGAATACTAGGACAAACTTACCCAAAAAAGGGCGAAAAATGTCATTCATTAATGCTTGAAAAGTAGAGGGAGCATTAGAAAGGCCAAAGGGCATTACCATAAACTCGTGGTGTCCATCATGAGTCCGAAAAGCTGTTTTCGGAATGTCATCTTCGTGCATTCTTATTTAGTGATAGCTGGATCGGAGATCGAGTTTAGAAAAAAGTGTGCCCCCATGTAACTCATCGATTAATTCGTCCACCATTAGAATAGGGAAACAATCTTTGATTGTCACGGCATTCAACGAGCGATAATCCACACAAAACCTCCAAGTCCCTTCCCCTTTTTTTACCAACAAAACTGGTAAAGAGAATGGGCTGGTACTAGGCCTGATGATACCTTGGGAAAGCATATCCTGTATCTGGGTCTCAATTTCATTCTTCTAAGAATGAGCATATCTGTATGGTCTGATTGTCACTAGACTTCTGTTTGGCAATAGTGGGATATGATGACCAATGGCCCGTTTCGATGGTAGTCCAATGGGCCTGGTAAACAGCTCTTAAAATTGATGTATAAGGGAGTCCACCGCAGGGTTGTGTGGTGAAATGGGCTCGGTGGGACTGATGGACAGAACAGGTGGGCTGGAGTCAAATTGAGCAACCTGCATAAGGCCCAGTAAGGCTTCGTCGTCACAAGGTTGACGTTTTGCACTGATTCCTCGAAGAACATACTGTTTTCCATTGATAACAAAGGCCATAACCTTGTTTAGGAAGTGCCAGCCAATGAACTCGAGCGTATCTAGCCATTGAGCCCCAAGAACCAAATCGTAACCCGCCATTGCAAGGAGGAGAAACGAGGTCGTGAAAGAGTAGCCTTGGATGCGCACTGTGATGTTGTGTGCGATACCAGCTGGGGAAACTATATGGCCAGAGGCTGATGTAAAGAGTGGTGAGGGGTGGGGAGTAATCGGAATGCCCAATTATTCTACTATGGCTGGGTTGAGGAAGTTCATCGCAGCTCCACAGTCCACGAACACCCGGATTGGAATTTGGTCAATGAACCCATTGAATTGCATCATCTCTCCCACCTGGGTGTTTGTAATGGCATGAAGGGGGTACGCGCTCTCTGATCTGGGTTGTCCTGCAAGGAGGTGGGACAATCGTGGAATTCTTGGTTATCTTCATGTGTGTTTAGGCGCTCAAGGCTAGCAAGGAATGGGTTTTTACACACATGACCTCTTGAATACTGACCATCACAATTGAAACAGAGCCTCTTAACTCTGCGTTCCCTCTGTTCCGCTGTGGATAGGATCTGGGTAGTCATGCCACCAGCTTGGGTAGGAGTGGGAGTGGGAGTAGGTGTGTGGCTGGAGCTTGGTTGTGATGAGCTCTGAATTGGTGGAGTAGTTGCTCTGGGTGGAGGAGCAGAGGTAGGGAATGGTCTCATTGAACCAAAGCGTTGCAAACGGCTCTGTCTGAGCTCTGAGAGTTTAGTTTCAAAGCGTCTGGCTAGGGGTTGGGCCTCTGCGAGGGAAGAAGGAGAGTGAGCCATCACATAATGCTTAATCTCAAGCCTGAGTCCTCCACAAAAAATGGGTAGTAGTTGGGCATCGGTCCAGTTCGGAGCTCGACAAGAGAGTTTGGTGAAGGTGGTAATAAAATTATCGACTGACCCGGTTTGCTGCAGATGTGAAAGGGAGGCTTTAAAATCTGTGTTGTTGTGCTCAAGTAGAGTCTGAAAGAAGGAGTCCCAAGAGGGGCAAGGGTGGCGTTGCTCATACGCATTCATCCAAATGGATGGATCTAGACTGAAATGGGTAGCCACAGTTTGGACTCGCTCGTGTAATGGAACGTGATTTGCACGCAGGTACCTCTCGGCCATGGCAAGCCGGCCCACAACATCGTCGCCATAGTAGCGAGTGAGCTCGACTCTAGAGGATTTGTAAATGGGTATCTCGAAATGGCCAAAATTTGGGGGAGGTGAATAACGAGGGAAGGAGTAGGAGTAAGTGGAGCTGGTGTGTAGGTGTGGAGAGAAATTGCCGGAGAAAATGGATGATGTTGTGGTTGTGGAGGTCAGCAGGGACGGAGCACTCTGTAGGGTGGTGGAGGGTTGGGAAGTGAGGGGAGGTAGGGGGTTTGACATGCCCAAGCCAGACCACGTAGAGGTAGGGGCTGGAATGGTGCTAAAGGTCAGTTGGGGCGGTTGAGTGGTGGTAGCAGAGGAGACTGGAGATGGAGGTAGGAGAAAGAAACTGTCAAAGAGGGATTGTTGAAAAGAAGCCATTTGGGCAGCAAGATGGTTTTGAAACGAGGCATGATTAGCTTGCAGAGAGGCGACTGTGGTGAGTATGGAATCGGTCTGGAGTTGAAGCTGGACAACAGAGTTGGCGAGGTCGGTGAAAGAGCTGCTAGAGCTGGCAGCGGAGGTGATGAGTGGTGTCGACAACATAGGCATCGCCGACGAGGTCATTGGTTGGGACGGTATGGTAGTCTGCAGGCCCCGAAGGGTCATGGTCTCTGATACCAAATAGTAGGTGCCAGAGCAGATAAAAGGATAAAAATAGAGAATTCAAAACATATTTTTCATTCATACCCCAGAAATGGGAAAGCCTACAAATTTAAAGGTGTTGAAAGGAAAGATTCCACATCGTGGATCAACGACAAGTGTTCAAATCTTACAATCCTTATCCTAATTGCTAGCTGGCATAAAACAACAGTTACAGAATGATAATTGTGAATTTGTGATACACAATTATGGTCTGCTGGTGTGGTTGGAAAATAGCTGATGGGTATCCTTATTAGCTGATCTGGGTTGGTGGTTTCAGACTCAAGGTTGGGCGTCTTTGGGTGGTTGGCAAGGCTAGGATTGCTGGGTGAGTGGTGGGTTGGTGGTGCGCATCAGAACTGGTGGAAGGGATGTTGCAGCTGCTTGCATATGTCTGGTGACGAGAATTTCTGGGTTGCTGTTAGTGGCTTCAATGGGAAGGAAAGTTGAATATTGCATTAGTTTCTTTTGGA
Organism: Rosa rugosa; assembly: GCF_958449725.1. NCBI lineage: Eukaryota > Viridiplantae > Streptophyta > Magnoliopsida > Rosales > Rosaceae > Rosa > Rosa rugosa. The sequence continues at coordinate 23,001,451 of NC_084821.1, read as the reverse complement.
TCTTTTTAGGATATTATTGGTTGGTTTTTTAGGTGTAGTAATAAGTCCCTACTCATTTGAGCTAGGGTTTGGGAGTCTTGTTCTTGTTGTGCCATTTCTATGGTGTTCTTCCCGGGGACTATTCGTTAAATTGTCGGTGCTTTCTGGTTATCAACGTGATGGTGAATTGCCCTTGCACGTGGTCTAGTGCTGTTTTGGGACACGGTGTTGAAGAGGGTGAAGGGGTTTGTGGCGAGATCGTATAGTCATACTCAAGATTGGTTAACTTTTATTGTAGCTCGCAATTATGGGCATAAAACTTGGTTAGGGTTGGGCTCTTTCGGCTCATGAATTCTCTTAAAGGGACGGACCCGTAGCTGTGATCATGGTGGGAATATGTGTCGTGGTGTTATACCCCAATCGGTTATTCCAATTCGTTATAATCTTTTCGTTTATTAATGGTATTATCTTATTCTTATAAAAAAAAAAATAAAAAAATAAATAAATAAAAAGTTTGCTCTACTAGGAATCGAATGGGTCAAGTACGTGAAGCAAAGTCTTAATTTATGTGTGCCTAATCTTTGGCAACTTCTCAAAGAACTTTGCAGTTCCTATGTGGCTTTTGTCTTCCATAGGCTCGATGTCGATCTATATCTAGATGAGGGCCTGACGGGTTTTGACCTTTTACTTCTTCCCATCTCTCTTTGTTTTCATTAAGTGCTTAAATAAGAACCAAGAACAACTACGATAACATTTTTTTTTTAATGTTCTATCTTGTCGACTCAAACGTTCAAGAAATACTTAGAGGAAATCATGTAATTTGAGTTCTTGGAAATGGTGATCTAAAATATCTTTGATGTTGTCGGAGCCTGATTTTCTTGTTCTATCTCATGCTTAGATTCATCTATGGTACATTAATGTAACGATACATCAAGTAAGTTAGTTTGGTTGAGAGGTAAACTGAATTGACTAATTTTTTTTACTACTTTATCTCTATATCAAACTAACTTAATTACCTATATATTGAACCAAATCTACAGATTTACTTGATGTATCAATACATTGATGTATCTTAAAACTTATATTACCAATCTGAAGAATCACTCTTCTTATGGTAATATAGATGGTAATATAGGTTCATAAGTAGTGTGAAGTATTATCTACTTCTGAAATATTATACAGGCTCGTAATTAATATGATCATGCAATTTGTTCTTCTCTAACAAACTCTCCTTTTAGCATATCGATTCCTTGGAATGCAAGTTTACAGTTGTTGCATTCTCCCATCAACCGCCATGGATCTCCTCCTAAAATGGCCCAGGCACAACCCTAAACATTTCGACGACTGCGCTGGCCAGGTCATCCACATCTATGGCAAGTGCGCAGCGGTGACCATGCATCCTCAATTTGGGTTTACAGAATAGCTCATCATCGTCACCTCCTGCTAGCTAGCTACTAGGGATCGATGATCGCACTGTTTAGTGTACGTTGTTAATGCATTTGTGACCGACTATGATCGATGATCCAGATTCGAGACTCGAGCATTTTGTACTATACAACCTTTTACTAATTAGTTTAATAACTAATTAATTGTAATTAATTAGTTAACTAATTAATTGTAATCAAGAAAAAGAAATTCGCAAACATGTATTGTCAAATTAATCCAATATTAATTGGTTGTTTTTACACTTGAGTGACCAGACAGAACAAATAAATGAATATGTATGAATATCACAAACACGATTTCTTATATGGAAAATTACAAACCCAAATCAATACACAACAATGACCACACACATATATAGTTCAGGAAACATCAAGAAAATGTTTGAAACAATGTTAGTAAAACAATGTAACCAAAAAAAAAAAAAAATCCAATCCCAAACAATAGATAGAAAAATATACTCATTGAAACCGCATGAAGCAGATGCTTGGCCTCAAAGTTCTGTAGAACAGTAGGTCCTCTTCAAATTCTTGAACCTGTTGAACTCGAACACCGGCGAACACGAAACCCTCAGTGTCCTATGCCTCGACTTCCATGCTCCCACCTTGTACCTTATTCTTGCCTTGAGCCAAATATCCAGTTGAACCTTACCCGTGGCTTTCTCGAGCAAGAAATCCTTGGAGACAAAGCTGGGAAGTGCAGTGTTTTTAGCTACGAACTCCAAGTTGAATCGGGTCACATTTCGATGGCGCTGGTAAAATGGCTCGACAGTAGAAAATGCCAATGTTTGGTCATTGTAATTGACTGTAGCCTCGATGGAATCATAGTAAAACGAGACTCTCTTGTTGGGGTTGTAAGACCTTACGGTGAAATCAAAAGTGCCAGAGAGGTGGTCATTGGTGAAGTTGTAGTCCTTGACTGAACTATTTTCGATGGTATAAACAAGGCGTTTAGGCTTGACTACTAGCCAAGTGATGAGCACAGCAAGACCCAGAAGAACAACTATAGCTAGCAAGATGATACCAATTAATCGAATCGGGTTACTAGCTGGTCTTTGTGAGGGTTGGGTTGTAGAAGTAGGCATTGTAAAGAACTAAAGGGTTTTTTCGGGTCTGAATTTCTGCTTAATCTGAGAGCTAATCCGTGGGTTAAGACCTGCAGGTTTCACATGTTGAAGTGAACTAATATAAGGGAATGTTTGGGGCCTAACCATATTCTTTAACCTGCTTTCCTTCTTTGGGATCAAGACACTTTTTCTCTTTTGATTTCTTTGATGAAACTCAAGACATCTACTTAATAAGTTAAGGGACTGAGGTTCTCATTTGTTCTTTTCTTCAATTATGGATTATGTGTGGTATGATTGTGACAGTCTGCATGAAATAGAATCTTAGTGCTCCCAAGACATTGGCTTTGGGTATGTTTGGCTTCTGATGATGCATGTACGCACTACTTAAGAATTATAACTACATGCCCCTGAACCAAAGAAAAGAATATACTACCATATATAGTTTGTAATACTGGGAAAGCATACTTTAATATCATTTGCTTCAATTCTCTAATTTGGTAAATTAATTTTTTGTTTATGTCCCTTGCTTTGCCTCCAAGGTACACTAGTACTAAAACCACTCTTTTAGGTTTCTCCCCTTTCTCCAGATAATTAAGAATTGTGCCAAAGATATAAGATAATATATGATCCTTGACCTAGATCTTAGATTTATTTGTAAGAGAATCTACTTCATCTGGCTAGTTGCTGATTAATTGTAATTGCTTATTGTAGCTTGTAAAGTAATATATACAAGTAATAAAGACGCATGTATGTCTGGTGTTCTTGTGTTCTTTGGAAGGCATGAGGCATATACTTAGCTTGAAAATCAAGAGAACGTCTTCGATCACTACTCTTCAGTTTTCTCGTAAACCCTATTGCCGACATCCCATATTTTGAAGTTCTCTAAGGTTGAGTCACAGAGAAGAATAAATTGTTTACAAGAATCTCCTCAAAAGAAAAGAAAAAATGTCTAAGCACTAATAAAGGAAGTGAAATCATTTTTCACTTCTTCAATTTGGTTATTTGTACATTTGTAATCCGGCAGCGGATATAGATATACAAGCTAAAATGCACCCCTTTTTTTTTTCCTGCACACTCAGTGGTTGAGTCGAGGCTAATATCCGATGTATTATAAGTTTCTATGATTTTATCAATGAACTGTTTTAAGGAGCACTATTTGGAATCTAAACTATCTTCTCATTGCTCTGATTCCGAAAACAAACTACCCTACTTTGATGACCTGAATTTAGACCCATAAATATTTGTAATGATCTATATAAATTTATATCTAAAGCCTAGCTAACCGGTTGAAGATTGCCTCTAATCACATCCGAATTTCAAAGTGCTTTTGTTCCAAAAGGTTAATCACATACAACATTATGGTGGCATACAAATCCATTCAAGCAACCAAAAGAAGGGCAAAGAATGGGAAGAAGAAAATGTCCCTAAAGCTGGATATAGCTAAGGCCTATGACAGAGAGTGATGAGAAGATCGAGGGTGGATTGGTCTAATGTTGGATTCTGTATTCACCGTTACTCCAGATTGCTCTAAAGTGATCACCTTGTCTTAATCCTCATATAAGAAAAATAAGGCCCTTCAGCTCACCCTTGCTCGTTTTTTGACTCTCACTATTAAGATTATCAAATAAGGAAGTAAAGCAAAAGATTAACCGGCCTGAAAAATGTGCAATGAGGATTAACTACATATGGATCAAAACAAACCTTAATTAAATTTACTAACTCTGAATTGAACAATTGGAATAGAGGATTCACCAACCTAAGAGAAGCATTCTTTATTAAGTAAACGGGAAAAGAGTTTTGAGAGAGATATAAAACGTCCCCCAAGACATACCCTGAACAGAATCTAAACTAAATTGCCAGACCTACCAATTAACAAGACTACTCCACCAAAGAGAGAACCTAACTTCTCAAGAATTACCAAAAGAGAGTACAGCAACAGATGTCTTTTCCTAACTTCTGCAGTCTTATCAGTACCTGCAAGGGAACATGTGAGAATTTAGGAAAATACTTCCCAGATCTCATTGAAAGACCTTGAAAAACCTCAATGATAAGTAAAATCATCAACTCACAGTAACACTAAACGAGGAAATGGTGCGGTTATTGATTCCAACCACATACTGAATCGTAACACTTCAACAACAATTATATACTTTGTCCATTTAAGAATATGTATAAAAGAGTAAACAACTTCCTCTTCAATCTCCAGCTATTGAACAAGTCAATTCCATCAGTGGCAACACTTAAGCAACAATTTGCAATCATCTTTTTTTTTATTTTTTCGTGCAAGAATTCTTTCAAAAACTCTTACAGTCACTACTCAAAATTATTTCCAAATCCCACTAAGAATCACAAAAGAATAAACTGGGAATAAGCTGTTAATTAGAATCCTAGATAGCTACTAGAAAAACTTTCACACATTACAAAGGATTGGTAAAGACCTCCAAAAATACCAAGTTCCCTTACTCATGATTCAACTTCCAAAAAAAAAAAAAAAGCAAGAAGAAAGAGTTTCCACTGGAACAATTCAAATCGCAGACTTAGTTCTTTTCAAAGGCATGGTTAAAACTGATGGCTATTTCAATGCTATATTCTTCAGAAATAATACAAGTTTGAGCACGTTGAAATCCGTTCACATGCCAAGGCAACTCCTATAGCTAGCTCAATCAAAAGTCAGAAAATAAGAAACCAGACAATATTCTACTCATATCAGCATACTCTCTACAGGTATCTCTATACAAGCAAGTCAAACCATTCCAAGTAAATGCCAATCAAAATCAAACCATAGCCACAGAGAAAATTTGGCCTTCTCTTGACCCAATTTAGACTGTAGTTGAACATGGCCAAAACCCTTCTACAAAACAGAATAAAGAAGAGGACGACAACTGCCACAAGACCAAGTGAGAAAGAGAATCTAATAACCTGTTGCAGAGTAAGGAAATAAAACCTTAACACTGGAATTTTCATCCAATTACTCATTTTTGCTTTGGGGATTTATTTATTTATTTTTTTGGGTCTGATGGCTTTGGGGGTTTAATCAGGCATTGTCTAATCATCTTGTGCTTATCTTTCTCTCTAGCAAGACATTGCTGTATAAGTAGTTTTTTCTGCTCTTTCCTGGTCCCCTTTAATGGAAGACAAGAGCGGAGAAAAGATAAGCGAAAAGGCAAGTCCATAAGAAAAAGGCCAAAACTGACTGCAAGAAACTAGGGAAAGTCCACCACCACTACCAAATACAGCAACATCTCAACCAAAAAAAAAGAGAGGAAGAAACCAAGAATATGAACTTCTAGCAACCAAGAATCGACAAAACTATCTCTCAAATTCCAAATCTTCCTTATAACAATAAACTTCCAAGAAAATGGTAATCCAAAGCAAGCTCTAAACATAAGCATTCCCTATTGTGTTTATTTTTCCTCAACTTTAATCACACCAATCCTGCAAATAAAACACCCACAAATACAATAATAGCAGGTAAACACACTAGCAGTTCCTCCATCTTACATAATCGTAAATCATTCGAGAATCAAATGTGTACAACTCCTCAAAAAGTAATTGCCAATGTTTGGAGATGCCCAAATCCTTATAAACTCTTGCATTGGAAATTGAGGTACAACTCTAAACCTTAAGCCTCATAATCAAACAAACAAACAAAGGGCGACGAAACGCACCGTTTGGCTTGGCTACCAGGAAGCCTTCTTGACGCCGTTGAGCATGCCCTTGGAGGCGAGAGCGCGGAAGACGATACGGGACATGCGGAAGGTCTCGTAGACGGCGCGGCCTCGGCCGGAGAAGATGCAGCGGTTCCTGATTCGGGTGAAGGAGCTGTTCCGAGGAAGCTTCGAGAGCTTGTACCGATTCTCCTCCCGCAACTCGTCGGGGAGGCTCGTGTCTTTGCACAGCGCCTTGTACAGGTTCCGCCGCAGCTCGAATTTCTCCGCCAGCACACGGCGGTGGTTGTCTCGGATGTTCGCGTTTTCTCTACACACTGACATTTTCGTCCCTACTGGATCTCACGCTCTTTCAGTTCAGACTTCAGAGGGTTTTTGGAGAGGGTGAATATACAGATCTCCCCAACAATATATGTCAATAAGGTCTTGGGTTCCAACCCCATTTCCACATTTTGATATTATTATTTCTACCGATTATGTTTTCAATCTTTTCGTCATATTAATTTGTCTATTTATTCGTCCTAACATGGATTAGTTTTTTAAATCTAAGGTAGCAAATGACTAATTTTGAAAATTTATGGAAGTAAATTGCTTAATCTTGAAAGCTTAGAGTAGTAAATTTGATGGAAGGGTAGGAAATTGGCTAAAATAAAACTTAGGGTAGCAAATTGGCTAATTTTGAAACCTAGAGTAGCAAATTGACACTAAGATGAAGATGCTCTCCCCGACCCCTCTCCTCAGCGTTAGGGTTTTCGAAAATTGTTGCTAGTCTTCATTCGACGGCGCGTCCATTGACGCTGTCATCGGACGGGCACTGTTTTGTTGGGTGATTGTGGTCTCTCTCTAGATCGAGGGGACCAGTGTTTGGGGGTCAAAAGGACACGAACCTGTGGCTTAATTCCGGCAGGCCGATGTTGAGGGTCGAAGGGGCTGTGGAGGTGGGATCTATAGTGGGCGAGTTCATTGCTTCGTCAAATGGTCTCTACGGCCTAGTGGCAGGGTGAAGATAAGTGTCATCGAATCTATCATCCGACGGCAACATAGTAGGAAAGTTGTGCTTATGGAACTTATGCTATGTTGTAATCGGGATACATATCGAGTTATCTTAATTTCCATTATGTCACCGCTTTGTCAAAGCAAATGGAGTAGCCATTAGAGCACTCTTTGCTAGTTGGTGCTTGTTAGAATACATATCTTGTGTAGAGATTTTTGATATTATTTCGGGAAATACTCTACATGCTTATTGTAACCAGGGGTTTAGGCTCAATATCCCCCTCTTGTATTCGACGGTTTCATTAATCAAGGCTTGAGGGCAGCCGCACCAAGCCTTTATTCAAAAAAAAAAAAAAAAAAAAAAAAATTGACACTAAGATGAAACCTAAGGTAGCAATTTGACAATTATGCCTTAAATATTTTACTATTTTAGTACAATTTTGGCTTCTTTGCACTCAAAACAATAAATTGGTCCGACCTGTCAATATAAATATGAAGTGAGTCTATTTTTGATGGTCTAGGATTCCAATACCATATTACCTAACTTAAAATCCGGTGAGATTCATATTTGAAAGTTTTTTTTTTTTTTTTGTTAAGATTCATTAACACATTGAGTGTCGCTCATAAGGGAAATGTGGAAATAAATCTTATCTAAAAGGACTTTTTTCCCTTTATTTTTTGTGTAAATAACTTTCTTGTCCATGCCGATGAGTCATGACTCGTTAGTTTGTTAGTCTAATAATTAACACTATAGATGATATTGATTTAAATCTCACTGACATTAAAGATGAGTGACGTGAGGTGGAGTGGGTAGGGGTGGTGATAAAAATAAAAAATAAATAAATAAATAAATAAAGATAAAAATAAAAAACTTTCTTACCCATAGTCGACCCAATGACACCAAATTAATAGACATAAAATGAGCCAGCTAACATGAGGGCTCTAGCTAATCAGGCCACTGAGTGTGGTGATTTTATTAAACACTATGCATGTAATAGCAAGAACAAGAACAAGAACGTTATTGTGAGTTTGTGAATCGTAAACAATAATATAAAGCATACTACTAGCTAGTAATACTCCAAATTAAGAAAATATAATCTTAAAACAGACGGCAAAAACCATTTAAACCTTAATGTAAGAGTCGTAGTCGTTCAAGCGATGTCGGAGGTAATATTTTCGAGGATTGCTCGCTGGAGCAAATAAACCAAAACTATCCTCTATTTTCCACCCTCTATCAATATGGTCGTGAAGAAACATCATTTCTTCCCTAACAGAGATATCTCTCTCAACTCGCAATGGTCTTGGTCCCCTCAACATCCTAGCAGTTGATATTTCTCTGCAATACAAATCGGGAATGGTAAAACTAACCCTCTTATTGTAATTGTCCTTCCAGTACTCTTTAGTAGTTGATTTCTCACTCTCAGACAATGAGTTCCTCTGTAGTGATGGTGGCAGTGGATGCATTCGGTCCCACTCCTTCCAAAACTCCTCATAAGTTATGAATCTTTGGTATGTGTCTTCCTCGTCCTCCTCTGATGGTTCCCACAATTCAGTTCTGTTAGAACAAATAAAAGGAAAATGAAAATTTCTTACAGTTGGATTTGGACCTCTTTTGAATTTAGGAGCAATGTTGCTATAGAATGGGGACTTTTGAGCTATAGGAAAAGGGCTCAGTATGGTTTGATCAGTCCTCCGCTTCTTCTTTGCCTGCAGACTGCTGCTCGTCGACACAGATACTGTGTTTTTTTCTTCCGGAATTCCTTTTCCAAGCATCTTACCTTTGTGATAAAAACCTTCTAGTACCATATGGATCCGAGAATGAGGATTGGTGAGTTAGAAACCAACATTATTATGTGGACTAGAGTGTGCACCCAAGTAACTTCGATGCTCTCTATACTTCAAAATCATTCTTCGCAGCATAGTGTCTTGCTCTATGAATTAGCTAGAGTTTTGAAATATGGTGTCTAAACTGATTATCACACAAAATATATGTTATACACTGCAGTTGGGTCACAAAGTAGAATATATATATGTCTATATTTACATGAAAAAATATGATATCATTCTATAAATGTGTAACAACTACATGCATGCATGTTAATATAAGTTCGTATGCATGCATGTTTAACGTAAGCTCAAATAATTGAATACAAATCTCGATTTTATCATTCGAGTTTGATGTTGAGTTGGGGTTGTGGCTACTGGCTACTGGCTACAATTATATTAGTTAGAGCATCTTTAGCAATGCTAGCCATTTTTGAGTCAAATTTTAGCTAAAGTAGCTAAAAAGTTATTTTAGCTAGCCACTTTAGAATTACGTCTGCATCAATGCTCTCTATTTTAGGTAGTTTTGAATTTATATAATTTTTTAAATGAAGATTAAATAGTTTAAATGTATTTATAAATTACATAAAATAACTTAAAAGAAATATTTTAAATTATAGAGAGGCTCATCTCACTCTCTATATTTAGGAGAGAGATAGCTAAAAGTTATAATGGATAGCCACTTAGGAGTTTGGTGCAACTGCTAAAATATATAAAAAGCTAAACATCCTCTCCAATAGAGAGTCTGATCGCAAGCCCAAAACTCTTAGCCCATTTCGAATTCCGCTTTTGAAAATGTGTTGTTAGGTTGCTAGAATGATTTGTCCAAGAAAGTGTTTTGTAAACCAACAACCTAAACTCAAAAGGCCTTGCGGTTTCGGGTTGATGAGCTATCGAGATGCCATTCGTGACATGTCGATTCCTCATTGGCTCGGAGTCGCGGCGCTGTGGGACCCCCTCTCGGGTCACCACAGTAAAGTGCTAAAGATGCTCTTAAGCTGCTAATTGTTCATTTCAACATTTTTTAGTAAAAAAATTTAATCTACAATGTCCTATCACGTAAAATGTCATAGAAATCAAGACTAGCATCATTGAGCGGTATACTATTGGCTTTTAGTTTTCGTTATCTAAGGAGTATTGACTAAAGTATGTTTGTTGGTTCTAGTGGTATACAAATTTCCTTATATATGCATTCTCCAGGCCAACAGCTTATCAGCCTTATCTATAAAATTCCTATAATTTTTCTTTTGAAATTCAAATAACTTCTCTATCACATTCTTCATATTTTATTAATCACACTTAAATATGATAATAATTAATTTGGTAACTGTGATCAAATATTTAATGATAAAAATTAATATATGTTCAAGTATATCTGAATTGTGTGTCTGGTCCAAACTCTAGTTACTTGTCTGAGTTGTAATAGAGTTAATATTAGAGATATTCTCGGAGATATCTCCGTAGATATCCAATCATTGTACGATTATGTTTCTATATACAACTCTGATTCTATATTTGTAATCCTCTATATAAAGAGGCATCTATTATCAATGAAAGCACAACTCATTCTCCCAATTCTCTCTGTTGTTCTCTCTGCATCCTTTTTTCCTAAAACAATATAATTTTAAGAGATAAAAGAGTAAAAATTTTCAAAATAATGATTCCTTAAAGGGACTTTTGTTTTCTCTCTCTTCACTTTCTTTAAAATAAGGAATCTGTGAAAAAAATATAATAGAGAAATTACAAGTTATAGGAAATCTGTTGGAGATGCTCTTAATAGTCAAATGGAATACAAATTTCCTTAAACTTAAGATTTATTGTAACAGTATATTTCCTTTTCAGTAATTGGTGATAGGAGCATTTTAATGCGATGTTTTAATAGTTATTTCCTCATATTTTACTTAGTTATTTCCTTAAATAAATAAATTTTAATTTAGTTTCTATTTTCTAGGTACACCGGAGAAAATGACAAGGAAATGAGCTGAAATGAAGAAATGAAGTATTCCTGGTCCAACTAGAAATCCCAGTCAACGCAGGAATCCTGATGAGGCTAGGAAACCACATGGCTTGAAGATGACGCTGGAGATATTTTGAGAGATTAAATCTGATTTTTGCATGAGAAATGATGGAGATAATGTGAAAATCAAGGAGATTACATTGAGAAAATCTTGGGAGAGTTTCAAGGGATTGTGCAACAAGAAAAGGCTCAAAACAAGTCCAGATTCATCCCTCAATTCCCTCAAGATATGTTGGCTGAAATTAGAGAATAAAATCTGCAATTTTAATGTGGAAATCAAGAGAAAATCAAGGGGAGGACATCAAGGATAATGATGTCATGGAGAGATTTAAGGGAGAAAAGGTCCAAAACAAGTCCAGATTCATTCCTATTTTCACACAAGAATATTTTGGCCGAAAATTAAGAGAAAAATCAGATAAAATCTTGGGAAAATCAGCAACAATATATTAGGGACTTATTTTGGAGCTTTTTGATTGGTTGGATGACACAGCAGAGCTGACGTGGCGCTACGTGATTGGTCGAAACTGTGTGGCATGAGCAAATAATTCCTAGGAAATTAATAGAAGATTTGGAGACTCAGTTGCCATCCTCCTATAAATAGGAGCATTCACCAACACTACCACAACACCACAACTAACACACCTCTCTCCCTCAGAAAATAAACATTAGAAAAATTCTCTCCATTCTCTAGTCTTCAGAAGCCCTGCGTCTCAACCAAGAAGGAGAAGAAGTCATGCAATACATCAAGATCCTAGCCACCATCCACCCTTGTGTCGTCCCTAGAAGATTGCTTGCTTTCAAGGATCTTCAAGTTCTTCGTCTCAAGGCTTATCATCCATTTTTCACGGTGTATTTCATACTTTCTTTTATTTTCCTTTGTTTGATTCGTAGAGTTATGAATTCTAGTTAACATGACGTTAATGGCAAAGTTTAAAGCCCGTTTATATATTTTGAAATAAATTTGTGATTTCTTTATGTTGATTTATATGTTGCTTATGTGAGATTGCTTGATTGATTTTGGATTATAGAAAACTTTTGCATGTTTATGTTCTTTGGTGGCCAACTTAGGATATATGCATGTAATTAGAGCTAGATTTAAGTAGTGAAGGCTTTGGACAAAAGTCGAAATCAATTAAGGAGGATTGCAAATAGATGAGTTTGTCATACTAGGTTGTGCACTTTGGTTGACATCCTTTCTTTGTTCTTCATGCATTGAATGTGTTCTTGAGTAGCTAGCTTTCTAGACTATGATTGCATGTTCAATAGGATTAATTTAGGTGCTTTCACTTAGATTAATTATTGAAGGAAAGTAAAATATGGGAAATCGTTTGCTTTCTAACGTACGTTTCACATGGTCAACTTCTTTCTCATGACATAGAAAATCAACTATAGCAATTGTAATTGGATTTCATTCATATGGATGTGGTTTTGATCTTTGTTCCTTGCGTTCCACTCTTGTATATGTGTTTTTACATTTTCTTTATTTTATTTATTTTAATTTTCTATTTTATAATTCTTAAAACCCCCTTATTTGTGTTGACTTGTATATATTTTTATTCTTTGTGTTACTTTTGTAAATAATACCTTGTACTTGTATTAATTCTTTATTTGTTTTTACAATTACAGGTGTACCCTCAATCCCTGGCTTATTCTAATTCCTTGTACTGTTCTAATTCTTTATTTAGAACGATCCCTACTTATTCTATACTGACAACTACATTTTGTAGGGTTAAATTGCGCGCTTACTTTTAGCGTGTCAATTGGTTGTAACCATTAAATGTCATGTAAGTTTTGATTAGTTTATTTTGAGTTCTGTGCCATTTTGAATCTTCATATGAAGTCCTAATAGCATCTTTCGCAATGCTAACTATTTTTTAGTCAAATTTTAGCCAAACTAGCTAAAAATCTATTTTGGCTAGCCACTTTGAAAACATGTCCACATTAGTTCTCTCTATTTAGCTAGTTCTAAATTTAGAAAATACTTGAGATCCCATATATTTCTACCAAATTTTTATACCAAATGATGTGTCATAGCATGGAAAAAGGTCTAGCGTTTGAGTCCCAACTCCCACAAGTTTGTGACCAGCAAATTTGAGGGATTTTTGGTTACTCGCGGCGGGATATTAGCCTGACTATACCCTTGTGGATATTGGTCCGGATACTGATCGACTAGGTGGGTGTGTTACTAACTTGTTAAGGTAACCGATGTGGCTTGCTGCCTCACGTACCCCGATAAAAAAAAAAATTGTGTTATATACCACATCATTAATTATATTCAATTTTCAATTATGGCATGAATTTCTTTGTTTATTTAAGAAAATAGAGAACCTTTTTTAGAGAGAGAGAGGAAAAAAAAAACACGAAAAAAAATCCCTGATGAATTAGTCAAAGAGTGTCCATTTGCTACCTTCCCAGAATATCAATCCAAACTAAGAGAAATGTTCTATCTCGTTGATCAATTGTTGGGTGGCTAGATGCTTTCAAAGCTTGCTAATTAACCATGCATTGCATCCTTAAACAACTAACTTGCAAAAATTATTATAACTTCTTAGTTTTCTAAAAGCTCCTCATCTCGTCCTCCATCTTCTTTGAGTGCATGAATCCAAATAATTTACATCAGTCATGGAATTTTCTGGGGTTGAGAATAGATTAGAAAGAAGATGAAGTTAGGGTTTTTAAAGGAAAGGATGAAAGATTTGTTCGAATTAGAAAATCACTACAAACAATTACAATAAAGAAAATTCATGTCATTTCTATAGTGATGGTGGTGAATATGCCACTTTTTTTTTCTTTTTCTTTTTTTTTGAATGAATGATCTTTCTTTAAAAGGAAGCCTCAAGTGAGGTGTTTACAATCATTGTTGAATACTTCAATGATGCAACTAGGCATCTGATTGAACCAAACTGTGCTATAATGTGCCTCAAAGCCTATACTAGCAAGTCTATGGGTAGGAGCGCGGTGCATACTGAATTTGCACCGATGGTAAGCTACCTGCAGCTATTTTGATGTCATCCACCAGACCACCGTTGGCAAGCAAGGAATGATCCGGGCACAAAGCCTCCGCTATAGCCTCAGTGCAGTCAGATTCTACGACAGCATCCTGCACTTGGAGTGAAGCTAACAAGTCAAGGCCAGCTCGAATGGCATATAATTCACATTGTTTGGGGGACGTTGTGTGAGCAACTCGACTAGCAAAAGCAGGCCCGGCCCTAGTGCTGGGCAGGCTTGGCGACAGCCCAGGGCACCAGAGTGAATGGCGGCACCAAATGTAAAGCCCAATGTATATATATATATATATATATATATGTGTGTGTGTGTGTGTGTGTGTGCGCGCGCGCGCGCTATGAGGCCATCTTTGAAAAGATAAAGACAAAAAAAACTGATGACGAGAATGGAAAAGTCAAGAAATTTAATTATAGGGCTAAATACTGGTTACTACCCTGTGGTTTAGGTACAAAATCAATTCAGTCCCTGGACTTCTAATTTCATCAAAAACACCCATGCAGTTTCAATTTTGATATAATAGGTACAATATGTTAGTTTTCCGATAATTAAGTCATTTAAGTTGTTGACGTGACTCATATCACTACTAGAAATATGGCCAAAGGCAACCGATGACTAGCCACTGTTGCCAAGTGGTGCTGTATTGAAATAACGTTCCACCGTTGCATTCTTCAGTGACAGGCTTTTACAATGCCATTGTTGATCAGTGGGAATTAACTGCAGTTTGAATGCATTTTGATATTATATTATTTAGAAGGTTTTGCTAGTGGGAATTCACCGAGGTTAGAAGGTTTTGCTGGTACTGTATCCACACTAAACAGAGCTAAATGCATTATAATAACATTTAACAATAATACAAGTGGGGTCCCGGGCTTCTTATGTTGGACTTGGCTTCTCTGCTATAATTTACTTTGCTATAATTTGCTTGGATTTCATCATAGCCGTCAGATATAGTTTTAAGGGCCAGCTGATGCCACATCAAGAAACATCAAGAAGTTTTAAGGGCCAGATGATGCACTTTTTTTCTAGCAAATTATAGTTATAGCAGAGAAGCCAAATCCTCTTATCTTTGGGCTGAAACTTGGCTTCTTCTGGTGTGGTGCCGAGACAGCAAAGAACTCCCCTTTGTATATATTCATTTGCTTCGACTAAGGGGGGTGTATTCAATCAGGAGTCTATTGGATTGTTTTGTATTTTAAAAGTCTTTTAAAATCCTGTGGTATTCAATTAAGATTTTAAAAAGTCCTTATAAATCTGGTGGTATTCAATTAAGATTTTAAAAAATTCTTCTAAATCTGGTGGTATTCAAAAGACCAACGATTTTGAAGGATTGTATTAGTAACTGGATTGTGAAGGATTCTGAAGTGCTTGGTATAAATACCAAACCCTATTAGAAATCCAGTCTGTATAGGTGAGATTTTGACGTCTTTTTCTCTCTCACTCTAAAGATGAAACCCGAGTAGAAGATGAACCGACAACGACATCCACCTTATGTAGAGCGTCTCCAATTGATTGAAACTGGGAATTGGTCATTTGGGTACTCCCATTTTCCTGACACGTAATCACATCAAGGCTCCAATCTCTGTTCGATTTGACGGCCTCTAGGAATTGGTCTCTGGTGATCTGATGCTGAGCGCTTCCTCATGGTGAAAAGAGTTCTCAAGCAAGCTTGTATCTTTACTTATCGAACACCGTGTGCCATAGCCGAGTTCTTCAACAAAAATTCAATTCTATTCAAGTTTTCGAGTTGGGTGGTAATCATGCACCGAGTTGCTCGAGAGTTCTCTATCAATGGAGGAATTGGATATTACAGGTATGGGCTTTTAACTCGAATTCATCATGTCAAAGTGGTATGAGCGAATTGAACGAAATGAAAGCAGAATTATCATTGATCATAAGTTATTCTTTTAATTCTTATATCTGGTGCATTCAACTTCGTTTGAAAAACTAGAACTTGATTACGTCCTCCAGGTTGATCTATTTGTTCCCTTTTTAGCTTTCTCAGATGAGTTGTAAGAGTTCTTTCTGTTTAAAATCCTCTATGTTAAGGGTGGTAATGTGAACTTGAATTATCCAGACTCATGTAATGCCCTAATGTGTGAGAGATTCAAGTTTTTGAGTGGCAGGAAAGGGGCATTGTTTTGGCGAGAGGTGTTGTGCTGGTTGTGTTTTGGGTGGTTAGGATGTAGAGGAACAAACGATACCATCTACCAATATGTATCATCGATTATCGTAATATATATGTTTTGCAGATGTGTTGTGGCTTATGCTTCAGATTTGATATTCTCTGGTGTAAGTTTGAATCCGTAGAAGAGGACATAAAACAAGTCTAAGTTAGTTTGGACCATGCGTAAGTCTTCTTTGTTATCTGTTTTTTATGTTCTTCTTACATTTTGAATAGTAATCACTATGGTCTGTGTTACTATGCCAATCTATTTCTGGTAGTCATCTGTGTTTCCTCCCTCTTGTTCTCCTTTTCTATATTTTGCTCCACCCTAATTTCCCTAGGTATCATATAATCACGAACTATCACTGTGTGTTCAATCTTACTGATTTACGGCATATACAATCACATTATGTATTGTTCCTCTTCACAGAAGAAAGAGAAAAGTGTAATTTTTTTGAAACCATGATTTTGCATTGTTCAAACTTCAAATCATCAGTGTTTGGATTTACTGTTCTCCAAAATGTTAACATTAATTGTTTAACCAAGTCTATTATGGATAATTTCTGACCATCGTTTATTCATATTAGGGGGGAAGTTCATATTAGGGGGGAAGAATGGAGGAGGATTCACCAAATCCTCCAGTTTCATTGCGTGCCTGGATTTCTGCCCTGAAGACAGTGCCTTAGGAAGAATATAAAAGCAAGCCAATCTCATATTGGATTCTTCTACTTCTAAGCAGTGTGACAATGCTCGTAGCGTTTCCTGCATCAAGCCTTCTATCTCGTATCTATTTTGCCAATGACGGCACTAGCAAGTGGATCATTTCTTAGGTGGCTGTTGCAGAGTGGTCTCTAAGACTCTAACTGCTTTGATCTTACTGCCTACATACTTCTTCTGCAAAAAGTCTCCTACCCCTGTGAATTTAGCACATACATTATCTTATGTTGTGCTTAGGTTTCCTAAGTGCTGCTGAAAATCTTATCTATGCATATTTTGCTTATATTTGTTTGAAAGGCCATAGATTATGCCTGTTTATAATCGTTTTCTACTTCTTCTGATATTGATAAGTGTATTAAGTACTTACAATGCCATCTTCAGATATATCAATTAGCTGGTAATCAGTACGATTCACATAAGGAGCTTGCAATCAAGATAATAAACAAATAAATAACTACAACATAGCACAAAACAAAACAATCCATGCACTTATTAAAATCCACACAAATCTTGCTAATACAATACATTAGAATCTGTTCAAATCTATATGGAATTAAAACAATCCGTAGATTCTGCAGAATCCATGAGAATCCACGGATTATAAAAAGTCACACAAAATCATTTAAAATCTAGATTGAATACACCCCCCTAAAACCCTAGCTTGCTCTTTGCCTCTTCCTCCTGTCCACAATTTCTGTGTGCGGCGCCTTTCCATCAGGTTCGAAACCCTAATCTCTTATTTCCAATCTCTCTCTCTCTCTCTCTCTCTCTCTCTCTCTCTATGGTTATCGTTGTCGTCTGCTCCATAATTTTGTGAGTGTTTACTCCAGAATCGCTCAATTTTCCTGATCAAAGTTTCAAAAGCCATGTTATTTTTCGGCCTAAGCCAACCTCGAGGCTTTGTTGATTCGAGGTTGGCGTAGGGTGGAGTGGCGGATCTATTGTAGCGATCTCGGATGACGACGACTACGGTGGTTTGGATCGACGAGGCATCGAAGTCGTTCTCGCGGTAACGTTCTCGCATGTTTCTCTTCTCTTATGTTTTTAAAGTTTCAATCTTTAGGCTTGCATGTTGCAGATCTTGAATGTTAATGTCTGACCCACATAAACAAAATTCCATTTTTTTCACGGTACACTGCTAGTCCAAAACTGCATTTCATGCCTATTGTAAACATTCTAGGTCCAACATGAAGCCAATCCATACTAGTAATTTGATCACTTAAGCTTAAACCTACCAGGTTCAGTCAGGACCTTTTCCATTTCTGATTGATGAAAGCAATATGTTTGTTTTCCATGTGAAATTCTGCAATTTGTGGATCTTTGAACAAAAAATTGAAAATTTGTTTAATGTTCATCTGTTTTCCACCTCCTCACTCTAGACTTTTATGTGTAGAGTTTTGTCTTACAACTATTTATCCGGAAGTCTTCCCCCATGGGAGACCTCAATATCACATCTGCGTGTGTGGTTTTTTGACTTTTTCCATCTTTCAGCATTTTATGATTTAGATCACCTGCATTTGATTTGAGAGAGCTTCTGTCATTGTTTATTGTGTATCTATAATAATATATGAACAACATCAAATGCTTAAGTAATAAGAAATATGTGCTTGCATAGCTAATGAACAATCAAAATGGATGAGTTTGGAACCGCATCTAGAACTTGAGCATAATTTCTTTTGCCTGGTGAGGCTGTATGTCTTGGCTTCAGATGAAAGAAATATAAAATGCACCACACTATGAACTCCATAATTTTCATGAGAATCATTGCTCACATTCGTATCCATGAGGCTAGCACTCATAAATCTCCATTCAAACAGTATACAGGCACGAAAATTAAAGGTTTCCTGTGGAAAAATTCTGTGCAGTAAGAACTTTGTGATCAATCTTCTCCTGTCAGCATGACAAGATCGCTAAATGTATTCCCTTTCCAGTCTCTTCATGCATCTTTAATAGGTACTAACACTATCAGTGATTTTCATACACGATCAGTTTATGACTTATGCAGGACCTCAGTGGGGAACAACTTCTTCACATTTGACACTTCAACCATAAAGTGAGTTTTAGGTTTCTGTTACAACTTTTTTTGACAATTATTTTTCATTGGCAAAAGAGGTACTTTTCTGTAGTCCTAATATGCACGTGAAGCAAAGTGATTCATATTCCTGTTCTGTAGTTTGATGGATTCTTTCATTATATGTTTCTGTCGATAAGTAACAATGTTTTGTTGTGCTTGCAGTCTTACGGTCCAGCAAAGTCTTACGGTTTAGCACTGCTCAGGTCCCGTAGTTCACTTTCTACATGTATTTCAATTTCTATACATGTTTCACTTGAGGACTTTATAATTTGGACAACGTTTTACTGATTCTTTGTATTGTTTAGATATTGAAATTTTACTATGATTTGCTAAAGTATACCTGTTGTTTGAGTTGTCTTGTTTTGAACTGATTTTAGTTCAGTAGGATTATAAGTGAAAGTTTACATTGTTATTCTGATTGTTTTTGTTTTGGTTGACACCAAAAACCTGTAAAGAGTTGGGGAAAAATATATATATTTCTATGCCATAATTTAAGGACTCTTGCCTTTTTGCCTATTCTCTTCCTAAAAGCTTGATTCTAAATAACTAAACATACTTGTTCTTTTTCTGACCATTTTGTATTTGGATTATAATGTAGTTGTAGCTGCTAGTGACAGGAGACCACTTCTATGGTATAAGATTTATGTGCTGCTGCCGTGAGCCTCCTACTTGAGTACTTGAACAACAGAGGTACTTCAATCATTTGGTGTGCATCTATATTGCATCTGGTTTATCTTTGTCTTCTTTGCTACCATAATGAATATTATCAGCATTAATGTATATCACTTTTTTATAAAATTGTTAGAATAAGAACTAATTACAAAATTTATCTTTGCGGGTTGTTCGTAAGGAAGGATTGCAGCATCAAAGGAAGGGTTGCAGCCTTAGGGAGGAAGAGTCTTCATGTTTAAATTTTCAATTTTGATGGGTTTATATGTAAATTTGTAGTTTGTGTGGTTTAATACATTTTAAAATACAGTAGACAGTACAGTAATGTAGAGGTGCCAGTTGGCACCTTATTTTTTTAATCCAGCTTCATAACTTTGCCACCATCAGTGGCATTCCAAAACCACCATTACAGTGATAATTGGAGCATTGTAGCTGCTGACATGACAGTTGATATGACAACATTCTTTTAAGTTGAAAACCAGGCACCAATTCAATTTTGGTGCTCTATGCTCCAAAGGAAACTGCGGCAATCACCACTGTCATGTATTTGGTGGCTGCATAGTGGCTAATGGAGACTTTGGTGGCCTTTGTGAACATTAAACACCCTTATTGGAGGGTGTCCTATAAGCAAAATTGTAGTAGTGTATATGGCCTATGTTTTATGATGTGGTGTTGAGGTGGCATGCATAGTCAATTTAGGAGTGAGTCTCACTATTAGAAATCTATCAAATAAAAAGTTTTTCATCAAATAATCCAACTATAAGTTGAACCCATAACAGAATATTAACGAATTGGACATATTAGATCAAAATTGAAAGTACAGGAGTGTTTTTGATGAAATTAAAAGTCTAGAGACTGAATTGATTTTGGACCTAAACCACAGGGTAGTAACCAGTATTTAGCCCTTAATTATAATTAAAGCTAGGATCTCTCTTCCTGGCATTCTCTTTTCTTGCAAAATCTTTCTATTTTTTTACATAAAACAAGAAGACACACTCTCTCAAGTCTCAACTTTTCCCTCCACATCCTTCTGGCTTTTTTTTTTCTAGTCATTTTTGTTGCAATCTCCAAAAATTAAAGTCTATGTCTTCTACTTTTCTAGACTCCATTAGAGAATGACAAAACGATTGTGCTTTTTTTTTTTAATGAGTTTTGTTAACACTCAAAGCTAATACACTTTTTGTTTATAATCTTGCTCAGTTATGCAGTCAAAGTTATTTTTTGTTGTAGAAATTTGCAGTAGAGTTTAACACTTCCACTGAAATATATTGTTTAGTAATTACATTTTATTTAAGTGTAGCTATGTTAATCCTCAATACATTTTAGAAATAGAGATTTTCATACAACCTTGTTGCAATCTTGACAAATTTAGAAACAAGGACTTTTTGCAAGACTTATTTGAGTAATGAATATAAAAATAGTGGGCTTAAGGATAATTCCCGCCCGGGCTTTGAAAGACTCAGGGCCAGCCCTGAGCAAAAGCAGCAACAAATTATCCAAACGCGTTTCGTAAGACCCCTCCAATGCCTCCCTTTGTTTGGTTGGATAGAAATGCAGCGTCTACATTTAGTTTGAAGGCCCCATTTTCAGCAGGTTTCCAATGTTGTCTTTGTTGCCTAGCAGGAGGTTGCGGGCTGGTGTTTCTGGCTTTCTGGAATTCATCTAACCATGTGAAGCTGCTTAAAAGAATATCTTGAGCCGATTGTCTTGTGCCAGACCACAATAAATTGTTACGATTTTCACACAAAGCCCAAATGATCATTAACAGCTTAATTATCAAAAGTTTCTGGTGCTAAAGTAAGAGCTCTTTCCAACATCCACTCCTTGAAGTTCAAAGATGGAAGCATACAATTCTATAAATGAAATGGTGCATCATGGAGAATTGTAGAAGCTGTAGGGCACTTACAGAAAAAGGTGACCTGCATCTTCGATGTGGTAATTGCAGAGAAGACAGTTTCGAGGTCCATCATAACCCTTCGTTAAGAGTCTATCTCTTGTTGGAATGAAGTTATTGCACGCCCTCCAAACATAAATACTGACTTTGCCAGGCACTTTAGCTTTCCAGAGGCATCTCGATAGTTCCTTATAAGGATATCCACTAGAGGTGGAGACTAGAACATGCTGCATGACATCCATTCGAGCAATCCAATAAGCTGATTTTACAAAGAAATGACCTTTCTTTTCTGGACTCCAAATCAATTTGCCCGAAGTAGCGATTATGCTGAGAGGTATATAGAGAATTCTCTCTGCCACATTATTTGTTGCATCAATTTAGTAAACTATTTTGAGATCTCTAGCACTACTCTTTGAATTTATATTATTTATTAAATATTTTTTTTAATTTAAATGTATTTATAAATTAAATAGAGCAACTTAAAATTTATGTTTTAAAATAATAAAAAAATATTTTGGAGCCCAATACCGTTTGGTCTAATGGCATAAATCTCCTCTTTATAAGTGGGAGGTCGTGAGTTCGACTCACAATAAATTAGTTGTTATATATGAGTTATTTATTTGATAAAAAATATATATATATATATATTGGGATCTCCAGCACTACTCTTATTGAATTTATAGTCCATATTTTCTATTAAAACCTCCCAGACTTTATAACCTAACTTAAACTTCCGTGAATTTCATTTCATATGCATTTGTAAGACTTTCTTTTCTTGATTTCTTCCTTTTAGTGAGATCTCAAGATCCACATTTCCACGAAGTCATAAACACATGCATTAAGCAAATTGAAATGGGAACGTGGGAACTAACCTTTCTTCAAAACATTTTTCTCCCCCTAATTAATTTCTTCGTAAACTATTGCCTTGCCCATAGACTCACGAGCCAACTAAAACACAACCACACACTGCCATCTCATTTCCAATCACACGCGCCATCCACACTTCATAATCAAAACCTTTGTCATGATCAAAAATCCCCCACGTGTCACTTGAGCTGTTGGTAGCGCGTGCATTAGGGAAGGTAGAGGTATTTGTATGTGAATTTCATAAAGGCAAGGCTACTGAGGGAGGCAAAAGCCAAAAGGTGAAAAAGAAATGATAAGGAAAGGACTGGTAAAGTGATGAGAGCAAAAGAGGTGGTCGCCGCATATGCTTCGGAAGATCCTCAGCAGCTAAGCACAAGAAACCCACTCACTTTCACTTTGCTGCAGCACCACCCTATAAATCAGACCTAACTCTCTCTTAGCTCTTTCACAACCAAAACCACAGCAACAGATATGTATTTGGTATTTCTTTTAGTATAGAGCTAGCAGTAGCTAGCTTGCTTCGTTCATTCTGGTGCAGAGCCAGAATGTCCTAGAAATGGTGCCACCCCAAACCCACCAAGAAAGCTCATGAGGTTGGTGTGGAGGTGGGTTATGGTTAGGTAGCTAGTATGGATGATTTTCTGTAATGGGAGAAAATGGGATGCAGTAGTATTTTTGAAGTAGTTGTACTTCGATCTTGTTCTTCATCAGCCTCGATCTCTAGCTTGCTCTGAACAAATAGGGTGGCCGGTAGAACTAGCTAGCTTGTTCTTCATCATCCTTGATCTCGATCTAGCTCTGAAAAAGCTAGGGTGGTTCTGCTGTTCTGCTGCTTCTGCATGTTTCTCTCACACAGGGCAATTTCGATCCTTTGGCATTTTCACAGTACCCCAACTGGGGAAGATATATGTATTCTTTTCTAGTCTGTGGTTTAGGTCGTCTAATAAAATAATCAGTTGGTATTTTAGTACATATATGTACGAAACTGGCAACGATTCCACTAGCATGTGTTAGATTTAGAGCTCCATTATTTTGGTATGCTTGTTGTTCTTCTTTCATTAGTTGATGTAGCAACTTGATTAGTTTGCCATGGAATTTTACAGATTCTGTTGTTGTATTAATCTTTGAAGACAAGTGTCTTTCATATTTCGCTTTTGTCTTGAATACGTTTGTTGGTAGACTTCATTGGCATACAATTTCCTTCGAGTAGCTTGAATTATGGATTAAAGTGTTGAAATGGTAATTGAGACAAAAGCATGACCCTCTTTATAGGTTGATTACGGTAGTACAATACTATTTTAGTATACTGAAAAAAGATGAATCTAGACTAATTAAATGCAAGTCTGAGAGTTACATATACATGACTATAAAGTAGAGACGGAATGAAGGAATCAATCATCAACTAAGATAATTGAGAATCAACCAATAATTACTCTAACATCCCCCCTCAAACATAAGGTGGCAGATATGAAGCCAACTTGAGTTTGGAAACTAATTCTTTGAAACGGCCAAATGGATCTGTCTTGGTGAACAAATCTGCTGGTTGATCAATGGAGGAAATTGGATGAAGTCTAACAATACGATGAGCACTGTGTTGATGCATGTACATAGTGACGATCATTTTCAATCTGCTTTGTGCGTTCATGAAAGACATCATTATGGGAAATATAGATAGCACTTTGGTTATCACAATAAAGATTTGAAGGTGGCAGATTTGAAACCAACTTTAATTTGGAAACTAATTCTTTGAAACAGCAAGGTGGATGTGTCTGGGTGAACAGATCTGCTGGTTGATCAATGGAGGAAATTGGTACATAGTGACGATCATTTTCAATCTGCTTTGTGCGTTCATGAAAGACATCATTATGGGAAATGTAGATAGCACTTTGGTTATCACAATAAAGATTTGAAGGTGGCAGATTTGAAGCCAACTTGAGTTTGGAAACTAATTCTTTGAAACAGCCAGGTGGATGTGTCTGGGTGAACAGATCTGCTGGTTGATCAATGGAGGAAATTGGTACATAGTGACGATCATTTTCAATCTTCTTTGTGCGTTCATGAAAGACATCATTAATTATGGGAAATGTAGATAGCACTTTGGTTATCACAATAAAGATTTGAAGGTGGCAGATTTGAAGCCAACTTGAGTTTGGAAACTAATTCTTTGAAACAGCCAGGTGGATGTGTTTGGGTGAACAGATCTGCTGGTTGATCAATGGAAGAAATTGGACAAAGGCTAACAATACCACGAGCAATGTGTTGACGTACATAGTGACAATCATTTTCAATATGCTTTGTTCGTTCATGAAAGACATCATTATGGGCAATGTAGACAACACTTTGGTTATCACAATAAAGATTTGAAGGTGGCAGATTTAAAGCCCACTTGAGTATGGAAACTAATTCTTTGAAACGGCCAGGTGGATGTGTCTTGGTGAACAGATCTGTTGGTTGATCAAGGGAGGAAATTGGACAAAGGCTAACAATACCACGAGCAATGTGTTGACGTACATAGTGACAATCATTTTCAATATGCTTTGTTCGTTCATGAAAGACATCATTATGGGCAATGTAGACAGCACTTTGGTTATCACAATAAAGATTTAAGCGTGGCAAATTTAAAGCCCATTTGAGTTTGGAAACTAATTCTTTGAAACGGCTAGGTGGATGTGCCTTGGTGAACATAACTGCTGGTTGATCAATGGAGAAAATTGGACGAAGGATAACAATACCACGAGCACTGTGTTGACATACATAGTTACAATCATTTTCAATAGTGTTTTTATCATGGGTGGGTTTGTACTTTATTGAACCAGATAAAATGGTACCCAAACTTTAAAAGTGATCAAATAGGTAGAATTCGGGTGAGGCTATACACACCCTACTGTTTACTTATTTCACCCTACAAACAATATATTTTCCATAGAAACCCTATTTTACCCATGAGTTAAATAAAAATTACTAAAAATAAAAATACATTAAATTAAAATTAAGGGAAAAAGGAAAATTATCAATTACCCAATGATTCTTGTTATCTCCAATCCATTAAGGTATCCTGTGTTTAGCTTTTTATGGAACGTCTCCTCTTTCTTTCTCTATTATCTCCTCCCGAATAGACGAATAGGAACAAGTTAGAGAAAAGAGCGAGAGAATAAAATTGGCATTAGTATTATCTCCTCCAAATAGACGTAAAAAGGTTGTGTGTTGAGTTTCCTTTTTTCTTTTTTCTTTTTTCATTTTTAGCATTAGTATTTATTTCTTTTTGTGTTTCACTGAGGGGTAAAATTGGATATTTTGGACATAATATGGTTTGTAGGGTGAAAAAAATAGACAATAGGGTGGCAATAGCCGCACCTTTGTACAAAACATATTATTGAGATACTTATGTTAAAAAGTTCATCAAATCCCGTTAAATAAGAGCACGTGCAGTGCACAGGACCAGAAAATCAGGGGTAAAAACAACTTTGCTCAATTATATTTCTTGTCCACTATCTTCATTCCCTTCATCTAAGTACCGCAGAAGCAAGAATACACATATCTTTCGTGCATAAACCCAAAAAAAAAAAAAAAAAAAAAAAACTTCTCTTGGTGAGGCCTCCAACAACCCATATTGATCAAAATTATGGTCGAAAAATTCTTAATTCTCACAAAATTTAGAGGCCTGAAGCTTTTCTGGCTTGATGAAAAAAAAAATCTGCTATTTGTAGGGACGCGAAGATCATGTGTTCTTAGAAGATCAAGGAGGACTGCAAAGCAATCGGGGTTATGATCAATGAAGTACTCATTAGAATTGTTATCATATTGTAGATTCCAACCCTTGTGAACGTGGCGCTGAACAGGGAATTCCAGCCGACA
This sequence comes from Rosa rugosa, assembly GCF_958449725.1. Lineage (NCBI taxonomy): Eukaryota > Viridiplantae > Streptophyta > Magnoliopsida > Rosales > Rosaceae > Rosa > Rosa rugosa. The sequence goes on along the minus strand of NC_084821.1, from coordinate 22,975,215 downwards.
TTGGTGAGAGTTGTGGCGACCGTTTTGAAGATTTTGCCTCCAACATTGAATCTCACATGGTCTTTCTGGTATTCCATGAAATTTGAGAAACTCAGATAGATTTTAAGCTGGAAAATGAGGCAAAGGAATCTATATTGAATCTCACACAGTCTTTCTAGTATCCGAGTCCGATGTAAGACCTTTTTGGTGGCAGAGATTTGAGGGAGGGAAGAAGATGGTTGAATTCGGTTTGGGGAGGAGGTACGAGGATTGGATGAGGGGGAAGGCAGTGAGGGTTGTGGCTGCGAAGACTTGGACTGCCATGGAAGTGAGTTTTGAGATATGGGGAGGGAGGGAGGGAGGGAGAGAGAGAGAGAGAGAGAGAGAGAGAGAGAGAGAGAGAGAGAACCATATCAAATCCTTGGGTGGGAGATGCAAAAGAATTTCAAAATTGTATAATTGAATATCTACCACTGGTATGGAAGATTATCAAATTTGATAATCAAATTTGGTATCCCATTTAGCCAACATTGACTACGAGTCATTGGATACTGCCAAATCTCTAACTTGAGGGCATAAAAGTCATTTCAATAGATCAAGATGTGCGATACCTTATTTATCCTCATATTTAATGGTGGATTGATAAAATTTTGACTAAAGTATCTCAAAGATATGTTTTATAGAATTCAGGTACCTAGTTGATCACTTTTAAAGTTTGGGTGTTATTTTGTCCAGTTCAATAAAGTACAGACTCCATCTATGATAAAAACCCTTTTCAATATGCATTGGGCGTTCATGAAAGACATCATTATGAGAAATGTAAATAGCACTTTGGTTATCACAATAAAGATTTGAAGGCGGCAGATTTGAAGCCAACTTGAGTTTGGAAACTAATTCTTTGAAATGGCCAGGTGGATATGCCTTGTTGAACAAATCTGCTGGTTGATAAATGGAGGAAATTGGACGAAGGCTAACAATACCATGAGCAATGTGTTGACGTACATAGTGACAATCATTTTCAATATGCTTTGTGTTTTCATGAAAGACATCATTATGGGCAATGTAGATAGCACTTTGGTTATCACAATAGAGAGTAGTGGCAGAGGAGTGAGAGACGCCCATATTCTCAAGTAACCATTGAAGCCAAATAAGCTGTTGAGCAGTATCAACAATGAGTACCGTGCTAGCCTCAATACTAAAACTAGAGTTGAGGGATTGCTTTTTACTGCCCCAAGATATGAGAGACTCCCCTAAGAAGAAACGGAAGCCTATGGTAGAACGACAATCTATAGGATCACCAGCCCAATTGACATTAGAATATGCAGAAAGCTCAAGAGATGAATGAGCAGAAAAATGAAGACCATGAAATAAAGTGCCCTTTATATATCAAAGAATGCAGAGAACAACAGCAAAATGAGTAGAGTGAGGAGCAAACAGAAATTGGCTGACAATATGAACAATGTAAGCAATGTCGGGCTGAGTAATAGTGAGATAGACTAGACTACTAACAAGTTGGCTCTAGAGGGTGGCATCAGCAAGTGGAGTACCATCAACATGAGTGAGTTTCACATTGGTTTCAAGTAGAGTAGATGCAGTCTGGTTATTAGTTAAGCTAGCTCGAGAAACAAGATCAGATGCATATTTGGCTTGAGAAAAAGTATAACCATCTGAATGGGATGAGAATTTGAGACTAAGAAAATAGCTAAGATGGCCAAGATCCTTCATCTAGTGTTGGCTGAGATGATTTTTAAGATTAGAAATACCATAAACATCATTCCCAGTGATTATCATATCATCGACATAAAGTAAAAGAAGAGTAGCACCTTGTCCCATCTTACAAATGAAAAGAGTTGCATCATGAGGACTCGAGGTGAAACCATATTCTCCAATAACACTGCTTAACTTAGAAAATCAAGCACGAGGGACTTGCTTGAGGCCATACAAAGCTCGACGAAGTTTGCAAACCTTATTAAGAGGATGATGGTAGCTAGAAAGAGGTTTCATATGAACATCTTCAATGACGTCGCCATTAAGAAATGCATTCTTAACATCCATATGAAACAATGTCTATTTCTGGATAGCAGCAACAGCAATCAGGCTTCATACATAAGTAAGACGAGAAATAGGAGCGAAAGACACTTCATAATCAATATCATATTCTTGTGTGAAACCTTTAGCAACCAATCGAGCCTTGTATCTTTCAATAGAGCTATCAGAGCGGGTCTTAATTTATATCCATTTACAACCCACAGCAGACTTGCCAAGCGGAATATCAACCAAATCCCATGTGTGAGTTTTGTCTAAGGCCTATAATTCTTCGGCCATTACTTGCTGCCAAATAGGTTAGAACAAGCTTCATGGTAGGACTAAGGCTTATATAAGAGAAGAATAGCATAATATCAATTAAAACCCTCAAGAATAGTGGATGGTTGTCTTACCCGAGTAAAACAACGAGGAGATAGATCATCCTCAAAAGAGGAGGAACTGGAAGAGATGACTCAGAAGAATCATTAATAGATGAATCAGTAGAAGAAGAAGCCAAACAAGTGTCAAAGATAATGTGGAAGATCACCATATGAAGCAGAACCTTGAGGCGGTGCAGTAAGATCAGTAAGACCAGCGATAGGGACATCAGTAGAAGAACCTATAGTGACATCACCAGGAAACAAGTCAACCAAAAAATTAGTAAAAAATGACAAAGTATTGGAAGAGCGTAAGTGGAACTGGGACAACGAGGAGAACATTTTATGTTCCCAAAAGACAACATGACAAGAGACACGAAGACGATTGGAGGAAGGATCCCAACACCTGTAGCCTTTATGCTCAATTCCATACATAAGAAAACAACAAAGACGTGCTCTGGGTTCTAATATTGTACGTTCATGAGGTTGGAGAAGGACAAAGAAAGCAGACCTAAAGACTTTAAGAGAAGTATAATCAGGAGGAGAACCATACAAGCGTTCAAATAGAGATTGATTTCCAATTTGAGGAGATGGCACACGATTGATGGTGTAAACAACAGTGAGAGCGGCTTCACCCCAGAAATGTTCAGGACAAGAAGTGGAAATAAGGAGAGCACAAATTGTTTCTAATCGATATGTCTATGTTTATGCTTGGCGCACCCATTTTGTTGAGAAGTTCCAGGACAAGAGCGATGGCAAATAGTTACTTGTTTGTTTGGAAAAAAAATTGAGAAATTATGCACTCTTATGGTCCATGTCATTGTTAGTTCGAAATATTTTAATGGACCGAGAAAATTGAGTTTTTATCATTTGAACAAAATTATAATAAATCTAAGGTAATTCAGAGCGATTTTGAATAAGATACAACCAAGTAAACCGAGAGCAATCATAAACGAATATGACAAAGTATTTAGATCCTCCCATTGTAATAGTAGGAGATGGCCACCATATATTTGAATCGATTATATCAAAAGGTGCAGATGAAACAGAAACACTGTTATTAAATGGCAAAGAAGTTTGTTTTGCAAGTGGACAATATAAGCAATCAACATCTTCAACACTAAAATGACCTAACTGACCATTGGAAATCAAGATACTTATACCGCTAAGAGAAGCATGACCCAAACAAGAGTGTCAAAGATGAAGAGGAGTAGAAGTGGCCGACGTGGATGTGGAAGCGGCAATGGAAGATGAAAACTTTGGTGGAATGTGAAGAGTAATGAGCTCAAACAACCGTCTATTCTTATGCCAGATCCCAAGGATCTGCCCCGTCTATGTATCCTGCACAGGACAACCAGAACGAGAAAAGATGACATCAAGACCAAGATCACATTATTGACCAAAGAGAGGAGATTTAACGTAAGTTTGGGAATTAAGTAAGTGTCAAAAAGTGATAAATTGGAAGTGGAAATTGTGCTATTGTGGGTAACAGACATATTTGAACCATCAGTTGTATGAATGTTTGGCACATGAGAAGTATATTGTTTGGAACTAAAAATGGTTTGGTCGGATGTCATGTGATTACAATATGCATAATCAAAAACCCAAGAGGAGTTACCTAAGGTAGCAGACATGGCAGAAGGTGGAGGAGTACTAGAATTAGAAAGAAGAACCTTTTAAAGAATGCATTTTAAATCACTCACAGAAAAAGAGATGGTGGAAGACTCTGAAAGATTAAGATCATCCACATTTGAACCTTGATTAGTAGCAGCAGCAACGAAATAAGAATTAAAGCTAGATTTGTAACTGAATCTGTATTGGCCTCCTTTAGGTTTATTGTTGAGGTGTTTGTTGGGATTGATCGGACAATCATCAGGGTAATGACTTGTTTTGTGGCAATATTTGCAAACCCCTTTTTGGACAATCCAACAGAAAATGACATGGCTGGTGACAATATTTGCACATCCTCTTGTCCATGGTAAATTAAATAACAAGAAGGAAAACAATGATGTGGTGACTTTTGATTATTTACAAGTTGAAAGAGAATGAGTCTAATCAAAAGGTTGTGAGTGAGTGAACTGGTTTGAGGTCACAGAGTCAAAAAAAGCTCTGATACCATGTTGAAATGGTAATTGAGATTTTGTATTCAACTTGTATGTTATGTATAAAAGCATGACCCTCTTTATAGGGTTGATTATGGTAGTACAATACTATTCTAGTATACTGAAAGTTATCATAAATCTAGACTAATATATCTATGTCTAAGTCCGGAAGTTACATATACATGACTATAAAGTAGAGAGGAAATCAAGGAATTGAAATATAGAACCAAATAAATTAAGCAAACAAAGATGAAAAAAGAGCTCTTCAGATGGAATAGCCCCCGTCTAAGCTCTTGCATGTATCTAAGTATCTGACCCAACAAGAAAAAAAGGAAGAATAATAAGAAGATGCCTCTTCTTGTATGTATTTATGAACGTAGGTTCATATTATTCATGAGAGACTAAGAGATTAATATTGATTTATTAACAACAATGTTTATATACACTTTGAAAATAATAGATGAGAATGATTAAACTAGCACTTCTCCATTACTTGGTTACTCCATTATTAATGGAGTGTAATCTAACTTTAGTGATTTCTTCACTTCCTGAATTAACCACAGAGTAATGCTATACACCTTGACATTAATAGAGCTCTCCATCTACCATGGGCGAGTAGCAAGTCTCTGTGAGAAAGTTCTACTCGTTCTTATTTTGCTTGCGTTACTTGAGAGTTGAGATAGCATCCAAGCAAAAGCTGTCTAGTCTCAAATTGGTGAGTACCAAAAGCATCTTCATTCATCAATATTCCCCTCATCTTTAGTTCACAAATACAAAATATTGCTAGGTTGATTCTTAATTCACTTGCTAGCTAGACTACCCCATGCCAAAAAAATCCCCAAAATGTAGAGCCATGAGAGAGTTAAAAATCAAAAGGGTGAAAGAACATTAAAGAAGTACTTATGAATTAAGAATGCACAAGTATAACACTAACCACACTCTTTGCAGAGCAATTAAATGCATTAAATGGAGAATGCACATGTATAGCTGGATACATTCCACAGCTTAAACAATACAACTTGACAAATTGTTTCGCTTCATAAATCATCAGACATGGAATGAATGAGGGATTGAACCATTCCAGGCAATCATTTTCAAGAATCACATTGGCAGTAGCAAATTTCACTCCTTGAGTGAAGGTATCATTTTCTGCCTCAATTGAAAAAATTACGGTGAGTGAATATGTTGAGCCTCTATCTGCCCAAACAGGCACCCTCTCATTATCTCTGATAACAACCCTAATGCTAGCATGAAGGGGGGATTAATTCCAGGCTCAACCAAAATTTGCTTTGACAAAGGAGATAGGAGGAGGGGTCGAAACCTTTGTTGGAGCTAGATTGGGTAGGTCTGTGGCTAGGTTAACTGAGATATTACTTTGATGATGAGAAACTTCTCTGTTGCTCAGCTGGCTTTGAAAATAGTAGGGTCAATAGTGATTTATGTTCCCTTGTAGATGGAAGCACACCTTGATTTCCTGATTTCCCAAAGAATGAAACTAAGAAAGTTATAACCAGAAGGAGCTGCCCGGGGCTGCATGGTGGTTCTTAAGGGTCTCCAAAATCCAGGAGTTAATGGTGGAAATTCTTTCTTTATGTATTGTTATCATTGTTTGGCCAAAAGCACAGCAAAATCAGAGACTCTCTGTCCATGAACAAAGCAAGAGGTAGTATTCCACTCATCATGGGAACCACAAAGACAGCAAATGGGAGATTTGGTCATTTTCCTTTTGAGTGTTCTTGAGTAGACCTCGTCACAGCTTTCCAAAGAAAATGCCACTTTTGGAGTTACCCTGACTTTTGACAAAATTAGAGTGTAGCTTTAAGAATAGGAGCATGGTAGCCTCAATGAACAGAATAATTGCCTTCAGGTGAGTGAGGCCAAATAATTCTATCTTCGAAGGAATGGTCACCAATAGGGAGAGCTAAGATGGCTTCGACTTCAAAAGGAGAAAGGAAGGAAGTGTGTGGTTAATGTTCCATTGGTGAGTGTCTAGGTCAATGAGGTCATGGACAGGGAGGGGGCGAATTTGTTTGGGGCAGTGTTGGGTGGATGAGGCCATCTGCAATGTTTAGGATCCAGCAACTCTTCCATATACATCAGTGCTCTTTGCCATTGTTAACCTACCACCTCAGAGTTGATTCAATGATTTCTCACCCAGCCAAGATACTGCTCCATGCCCATGATGCACAAGAGCGCACATTTGCATCAAGAAAAGAACTTTTGGGAAATACCTTGCTTTGAGGATCTTGACACAAAGGCATCTGGATTTTGCAAAATTCTCCAACACTGCTATATAAGGAGAGATTTGCTGAAAGTTCAAAGAATTCTAGGTCCTATTCCATAAGTTCTTTTTACCTTTTGCAAAGAGAATTTCAGGATTTCCCAAGGATATTCTGCTTGACATTATCTTCTCTCCACCAAAATTTGGCAATATCTGAGTTGACAGAGTCATATAGAGTTGCTAGTAGGAGGAAGCATGGCATTAAATAAGCAGGACAGCAGTAGCTACTGATTAGATAAGAAACTCTTGTGATTTCAGATTAGATAAGAAACTCTTGTGATTTCAAACCATTGATCTTACTTTGAACGCTTGTATATTGAATTTGATAACATAGAACCTGTTAGAATTGACCAATATAACATCTTTCATTACCTTCAGTTAAGGGCTCTATTGCAGATAGCATAGCTTCTACTGTAGTGGCTTCCTGCAACATTAAATGAAATTGAGCCTTTAAATGAAGGTATAAAAGGAAGCATCTTCTTTGCCAAATGTTCCACCAGAGGAAGAAGTCATCAATTTAATCAAAGCATCAGAACTATTAAGAATTACATCAACCTTCAACTGAAGACTAAAAACATAAAAATAAAAAATAAAGACTTGACCTTTCAAGAAATGTTTGCTAGTTGGACTGTACAATTGGTTTCCAGCAAGAAATTTTAAGTTCCTTCATTCTTTAAATTGCAAGCAGAGAAGACGAAGATGTACAATAAATTTGTGAGTAATTTTGTGTTTTAGTGCATAGCAATGGCAAAAGAAAAATAAAGAAACAACTAATAAGTACTTTAGTAATGGTAGTTGAGAGGAATATTGGGCATTAACACACTTGAAATGTAGGAAACTTAAAACACAAATCAAACTAGTATATATAGCAACTATTTCTGACATAGTTTCCTCGAAAATTAAACAGCACTATGTGCTTTGCTTTAATATGATGGTGACTTGCTTCATGTGCTTTCTTTAATCTTTACAGACGCTAGGCATTATCAGACAAGAAATCTTATTAACCTATTAGTAAGTTAAGTTGAGCACTGCCACATGACTCGCCTGTTTTACTCGGACTTACTTGGTCCAGAACCCTCAGAACCTACAATTAGTGTCTGTTGAGACAGAAACTTAGTGTGCTTGCATGCACCTTTTGAAATAATTACTTGTTGCCTCTGAAAATTGTCTCGGCCAAGATAGCCGAGAGATCAAGGAACAAACGTCCTTCTTGATGAGAAGATTGCGGGACATGCCTGCACATCTGGATTCAAGTGTTTTAAAGTAGGAATTTTCTCTATGAGCTTTTCTAAGATGTTTCTAGTCTTTGTTTGTACCACGATTGAGTGTTGGCAGATTAGGCTAGATGATTGATTTTTCCTTAGGAAGCGAGTTATTCTTGCTTAGCTAGGCTTGCTCTCCAGCAAGCGTCCCTTTAGACTTTAATGAGTTTTTTTTTTTTAGAGAAATAGTCAGCCACTTTATTAATAAAAATAAGAACGATTACAACTTATAGATGTAGAAACTACATCAAAATAAAGGATAACAAAAGCAATACTAGATGCCACAAGGCATCAGAAATAAAACCTAACAAGGATATTAAGGGATGCAATAAAGCATTTGATGAAGCACCGGGAAGACCCCGGGCTCTGTAAAATAGTACCAATAGTATGGTCAACCATACTTCCACGTAAAGAAATACGTTGAACAGAGGGTAACCTTCTATCAAGGTAACTGGCGGTAGTGTGACCGACCTTGCCTACTCCACGTAAAATAATACGTCGAATAGAGAGCAATCTTCTACCTAAGTAGCCGATAATCCAAATCCAAAATGTAGTTGAAGAAGGAGTCCATGAAAAGTCTCCTGGATCCCAGATGCGAATCCAAATAGAAAATAAAGCCCAAGCAAAGACCCATCTTGAGCAGTCCAAACAAAAAATGGCCCAAGTCCACAATTGGGCACCCAAAAACTCTTTGAGCACCCAGCTGTCCCCTGACCTTGACCCCAGCCAGAGCTCCACCTTCCCTCGCCGGAAATAACCAATCCCGGTTCCGTCCACTCGACTCCAAGTGCCACCACCCACGCCACCAGTCATATAGCCCCATCCGAGATCAAACCAACCTTGAAGCCCCACGCCGGCACCTGACTGCTTCACCTCCGTCCCAAACCTGCGCCGGACTGTCGCACCGCCATCACCTACGGACTGCTGCGCCGCCGTCGATCGAATCTCCTGCCGCGAATTCCCACAGATCTGATCTGGGACGTAGCAACCAAGAGGAAAGCTCGACCCCCACCACCGCTCCAACAACTGCATCAACTTCTGTCGCGCCCGAATTGGGCGAAGCCGCCCGACTCTCAGTGCCATCCAGATCCAAGAGGACAGCGCATCATCTTCTTCTCCCCATTGGACAGAGAAGCCACGATCAGAAAGGATCTGAACAAAAGAGGTTGCCACATGCCACAGTGCGAACCACGACCTGATACAAGGCACGAGGTGAGTCGTGCGCGATAGATTCGACACAGAAAACGGTGCCAGAACAGTACTCCATCGATGATGGAGAAAGGTACAGAGAGGCCGGAGGCGGCGCTCTCCCAACACTAGCAGAGCAAGCCCGCTAGGTATTTTCATTGTATACTATGGTTTTAGACTACAAAACTGACTTTAATGAGTTTAGTATAGGCTTAGATAGGATATCTGGTCTTGTTAGACTCTGTCCTGTTTTCATGGCTTTGATTTATAATAATATCAAATCCTATTCAAAAAAAAAAAAAGTAAAATTTTAAAAAGCCAACATGGCCTGTTTTGCAACACATTCTTTTTTCCTATTAAAAAAATACACAATTTAAAGAATAACTCAATTTAAATCAAAATCAATAACATAACCTCTTGAAAAATCATAATTCTTGAAAGAAAGATAAACTCATCATATAAGCACAGAAATTGAAATGATCATTCGACTTTCTCCACAAACATAACAAATATTACAACAAGATAACACAAGAGCCTAAGTGGTTTATCATACCCCCAGGTAAGTAGATAAACTAAACCAGATGTATTCTGGTTATATACATATATCTAGCTTCTGATTTAGGTTAGCTTACTATAAGAATGCATCTTAGCTCACCAAAGTTCTTGATCCTTCAAAAGCGAAACAAAAGTTTGACAGTGAGGGGAAAGTTCCAACTTCAACAAAATCAACTAATCACCACTTGAAATTTTGAGGGAATAGGGATGAGCATATACAATGCCTAGTAGGGATTTCAAAAAATCAATTTTGAAATCACATTTGTCTCAAAAATCATTCTATGCCTTCTTGAAACAAAAGCTCAATTTGAACATGAAAAAGATCAAAAATTTCTCAAACCACATAAACATCATGTAACTAAAATATATAAGTTGGTGTCACAAGGTAGGAGAGTTTCTTATGCAATATAGCAAAGGAACTAAAATTCATTGTTCCAGAAGAATCATTGAGAAACAACTCTTTAAATCTAAAGATTTCAAACAGAAATCATTACATAGAGATCAACACAATTGGAAGGGATTTCGGCATACCTAGCCATTCACTTACTTCTCATATTCATAACAAACTGCCTTTACAAGGGGCTTCCCCAGGGAAATTGGGTCATTGTGCCCATTACAACCTGAGCTTAAGAGTCATAAGCTACCACAACACTCTTTTAGGCCACCAAATATCCACTTCCATTACATAAACATGCAACTATAATTTGGATTTCATTACATAAGAACATCATAAACATAACTTTACTAGCTTTTTAATTTTCAAGCTCGAAGAAGCAAATAGTGTTGCATGAAAGTTTGGAGTCTAAAACCATAGCATGCAATTGCCTCTAATTAACAAAGAAGCAAACTGGGCACTGGCAACATAAATCTCAAAATAAAGTAGTTTTTTTTTTTTTTTTTTCCACTCAATATTGAAAAAGAGAAATTGGGCAATATCAAGCTGGTAAAGTAGTTTTTTTTTTTTTTTTTTTCACTCAATATTGAAAAAGAGAAATTGGGCAATATCAAGCTGGTATGGCCTGGGTTGGAGGCGATCTTACGCAGTCGCGCCTGGAGAATCTGCCTTTGGTTGATCAAAATCTGGGTTTTAATTTGTTCGAACTCCGGTTTGTGATGCTAACGGTGGTGTTGCAGGGAGGCAGAGGGTGCCTAAAGTGGTGGTCAGCTGGGGCACAGATGAAGGGTGCCCGATCTTGGGTGTCCAAATCAGATTGAGCTTCCATGAATTTGGGCTGCTTATGGGCCCAGTTTAACTTTCTATTGGGCCAGACCTCTCCATGGGTCTAGATTTGGGACCCAGGAGACCTTCTATCTGGTTGCTGTTTAAGTTTTGCTACGTGTAATATTTTGGGTGTGCTGCGTTTACTCTTGGGTAAATTGATCATTGCTACATTCTACGAAGAGTCTCAGTACAATCGCGCTGTGAGTACCACAATTGAGTGCCTTGGCAAGCAATGTGTTTTAGGCTGGGATGAATTTGGTTTTGATTGGTCTACCAATTCCTTGCATACCCGAATTGCAGATACTGATGATTTGCTCTACAAATTTCAAGGTCATGACAATGGTGCTATTGTTGGTAATTATCTTGAGGAGGCTGAGATTTTATCTTCAGTTTTTGCTAAGTTCTCTATTAGTGCTTCAGAGCAATGTTTTATTGTAAAAGGACAAATTGTTGGTGGAGTTCACGTTCTAATTTGTTCTCATTTAGCTCTATGGTCAAGCCGAATTTGGCTTTTGTATGCTCCCAATCTCATGTGGGATGCCCTCTTGAGCGATTTCTATCGCTAATTCAATGAATTCTCTTCTTTCAAAAAAAAAAAAAAAAGTGATCAATGCATTCAAAAAATGAAAGTACAGAGTTTAACAAAATCATTAAATAAATTTTCTTTTAAGAGAATCAAAACCCCAATAGCTTGAAAACAAATTTTCCCTACCTCAAAGTTTAACAGCTGGATTTTGCATGATCATGATGCTCAACAGCTTGCTCCAAATTAATCTCCCTCTTGCTTATCTTTTACATCTGCTGTCAAGGACTTTATATTATCAATTTCTTAAAATTTTGGACAGATTTGAATTGAAAAAGAAGATGAATAGGTGACCGAAATATGCTGATTGCTGATTTCTGAGCAACCTATAATCAAACTGACGTATAGATCTCAATGCAGATCCGATTGTGCCAAAATTTTTGGATATTGTAGATAGACGATGATGAACAACTTTTCTGAAGACGATGTTGTACTAAGGCATGCAAGTTAGCTGACGAACATAGGTAAGAGAATATACTTGAAAGGGAGGAATGAGTCTTAATCAAATTTATCGATAATCTCAGAAATCAAGTGAATGGTCGGTTTATAAATTTTTCCCTATAAGGTTAAGATTGGGCTAGGCTTTTTTTTTTTTTTTTTGAATAATGGGCTAGGCTTAATAAAATTTGGATAGTATTTCTAAACTTAAGAAAATCATATCTCAAAAAAGGGTGGTTCTATTCAGACCTCTTTAATTGATATTTGGACCTCCATTGATTTTTATTTTCCCAAATCTTCCAATTTTATCCCTTTTTATTACTATTTACACCTCTTTTTTATTTTTCTTTTTCATCCCCATCTTCTTATGTTTCATTTTGGAAGAAGATCGATGCGAACAAATGGGAAGAGAAACCCTTTGAAACTTCAATTGCTCTTGACCTACAATCAAATAGAAATCAAATGAAAATTTGAATTGCATTTGTTCACAACTCATTGAAACATTAAAATATTGAAACTTTTGCCTTCGCTGCTAGAAGAAAAACCATGATTAGATTAAACTTGCACAGCTATGGATCTAATCAACCATTTATATCGTAGAAAGACTTGGGTCAAATTAAAATTATCATCAGACTTTATTATCAGTGACATAATTAAACCAAAACATGAAAAACATGCTAGCTTCAAAGTGAAAATTCAATGGATATTCATTCTATGAATGTATGGCAATAGTAAGTTCTTTATCAATCAGATGAGCAACACCACCTCCCGTCATAAGTATTATGCTTCTGCTATCTTTATCCTTCCTTCTATGTATATTCTTAATTAAAGACTCAAACATATCTACGTCCCCTCTCCTTCGCCCATTTGCCCTCTCTCTCGATCTTCTCAGCAAAGGATTCACTGTTTTTTAATATATATAAAGGGTAAATAGGATTTTATAAATTACTAAAAAATTAAGAGGGTCTATATAGCAATTTAGGAGGTCTGAATAGAACAACTCCTCAAGAAAATGCCAATTGTAGAAAAAGTAAATTTATCTTAAAAAGTAAAATAGCAGGCTGTAACAAATTTTGGCACAAATTAAAGTTCCGTAAAAGTAAAAAACAACTTACTTTTTTTTTTTTTTTAATTCCTAATAAAGAGGATCAAAGGGTTTCACTCCTGCCCCCATGGTTACTTGAACCCATGACTTCGTACATAGGTAGTGGGCACTTTGAAAGAGAAATTCATTCATTTATTACGAGCATCAAGATCACTATTATGCGATTACATACACCAAGGCCTAACTACATGCGACAACAATGTGCCTTATTGCCTACTTAGTTGAGGTAATGAAAATAAACCTAGAAAATAACACACAATTGAGTTTAAGAGAAGTACACTTATTAAAAGTGAAAAAAAAAAAAAAAAAACCACTGCAAGTGGCCTAGTGGTTCTTGCCTAGTTGGGTGTGCTCCCCAATTTAGGTTCGAATCCCAAAGCTGTCAAAGTGGCCAGGCACTGTGCTGCAATGCACAGTCATGTTAGTCACTGGAACTTTAGAAACTGACGTACAAGGGGACTTGAAGTAATTAAGATTTACAATATATAGCTCTCAGCCTTGAAACAAACCAACCACCGTGGCTAGATAATATTGAAGTACCTTGAAGAAGCGAGTGATCGAAAAATTTGTATAACATTATTCTTTGTACAAGAAATTACGAATCGAGTAATCTAAGGAACTAATGTAAGATAAAAATTGTCGCCGTGACATTTTAAAATTTTGAACCATCTGGTCAATATGTCGTGTCTTTTATGTCTCAAAATATCGTCCGGTTGTGATTGAACATGAATTCAAATGCATAGAATCTGACTATAGTGATAGTCTGTCACATGGCCGTTGCGTCAATTGACAGGTAAACTGCAGCAGATTAGATACAATGCACTTTCTCTCTTCCCTTTCTTCATTTATTTCGCTCTCTTCTTCCCTTCACAACATGGACTTTATGGTCAAGTTCAAAAAGCACATTGACATTTGATTAGCCAGTTTAAACCAGACACTCAAACTCAATGGTACACACTTCTATGCTATATATCAACATCAATAGTCACTTTAATGTCAAAATGCACCAACAGTGAGATTCACATGTAAAAAAACATTATTTTTATCCCAAGTGAGTCTTGTCTTTTCTACCCTTTTCGCTCTTTCATTCTTATATATATATATATATATATATATATATATATATATATATATATTTTTTTTTTTGGTTACATTGATTTTTTATATTTTTAAACGAAATAATTTTTAAGAGTTTTTATCACCATTAGGTGATGTTTGTTACATGGGATTGGATGGGCTTATCTAATATAACAAGGATTATCCCTTGTTTGGTGTGACCCGGGACTCATTTAAATGAGACTCTAGAGTCCCAAAAACGGAGTCAACTCCTTCTTCCAGAGTGACACCAAAACTCATCGGACTGTGGCAGCTTCCTTCTTCGCTTCAACCTCGCCTCGTCATTCTCACCTCTTTACTGCAAATTCTTCTCCATCTGAGCATCTGGATCTTTTGGGTTTTCAATTTCTTGTCATCAATTCCTTATTTCTTATCATTGTCTGGGTTTCTGGTTATTCGATGGTGCTCTCTCTCTCTCTCTCTCTCTCTCTCTGCAATTTCATGGAGGTACCAATGCTTTGTGGGTTTCCAGCAAAGGACGAGTTGCTGAAACACTAGAAACTGACCTCCGTCTTGCGATCCAGATTTCCAGCAAAGGACGAGTTCCAGCAAAGGCTGTCTTGCGAATTTGAGTAGGAATTCGAATGGTTAGATGGTTTCGAGAGAAATTGAGAATGCCCAGAACGTTTGAAGAGGGTTTTGCAACCGGAGGAAGAATTGAAGAGTTTGAGGAAGAATTGAAGAGTTTTGCCCAGAAATTGGCTGCAAGAATTGAAGAGTTTGAGATAGAACCAATTCAATTCCAGGTATGGAAGAGGGTTTTGCAATTTGTGTTTGATTTGCTTGCTTCTATTGTTGAGACAAACCCAATTTTGTTGTGAATTGTGAGGATTGTGCATATGATTCATTGTCTGGGTTTCTGGTTATTCGATGGTGCTCTCTCTCTCTCTCTCTCTCTCTCTGCAATTTCATGGAGGTACCAATGCTTTGTGGGTTTCCAGCAAAGGACGAGTTGCTGAAACACTAGAAACTGACCTCCGTCTTGCGATCCAGATTTCCAGCAAAGGACGAGTTCCAGCAAAGGCTGTCTTGCGAATTTGAGTAGGAATTCGAATGGTTAGATGGTTTCGAGAGAAATTGAGAATGCCCAGAACGTTTGAAGAGGGTTTTGCAACCGGAGGAAGAATTGAAGAGTTTGAGGAAGAATTGAAGAGTTTTGCCCAGAAATTGGCTGCAAGAATTGAAGAGTTTGAGATAGAACCAATTCAATTCCAGGTATGGAAGAGGGTTTTGCAATTTGTGTTTGATTTGCTTGCTTCTATTGTTGAGACAAACCCAATTTTGTTGTGAATTGTGAGGATTGTGCATATGATTCATTAGTTGCTTCTGTGTTCTTTCTTGCTGCTCCTTAGTCCTAGACAGTGCCAAACATGATTCATGGCTTATTATAGCATAACCCAAGTTAAAGGAGTCCAGGACTCTAGTAGAAATTAAGGTCGGGAGTGATAGTCCGGTGAAACAAACACAGCCTTAGTGTTATAAATTTCTTGCCTCGGACAAAATGATATCTAACTTTCAAAATTAATCAAAATGATACATGATTTTAATTCATGACAAAAGGAAACAGTAATTTTCGAGAATTTTTGAAGGAAATAAATACCAAGCAAAATCCCAAAAAACACAGGGCATGGTCGTAACAGGGGTATTTCCGTCATTGCAATAAATTCCTCCTCCTCCTCCTCTCTCTTTCATACCTGGTGTGACTCCCGGTCTTCTACAACTCCTCTTCAAAGCAAACACCTTGGCATTCCTGTTCTATCCTCCAAAATCGGAAAGCACAAAATTTCTCTCCCGCACAAACCCTAATTTCGATAATTCCGCCAGATTCAATTTTTAATTCCAACCCATTCCCACACACACCCACCCCACCTTATCGGTTGCTTATTATTATTATTATTTTTTTAATTTTTTTTTCCTAAACGAAATCTGAACCGGGAGGGAAGATTGGGGGAAATTTCTAGGGTTTTGGACGGCGTGCATGGCGAACGGAACGGGTTCCGACGAGTTCGTGGTGCGGTCTCGGGTCCGGCCGGGGCTGAAGCGCGAATTGACCTTCGCATTGGCTCAGGCGGAGGTCTCCTGTTCGTTGGGCCGGACCCGGGCCAGGAACGCCCTTCTGGTGAATGTGAACCGTAAGAGATTGAAGAAGGAGGCGAAAAGCGAGCCGCAGAAGGACGACGAGGAGGAGAAACCGGCGAGTGGTGGCGAGAATGTGAAGGTTGTTGAGGATTTGGTGGAGGCTATAAGCGAAGAAGATGCGAAGAGCGATGTGGTGGATCTAATGAGCGACGACGAGCCTAGAAGCCATGCGGCGGAGTCCAAGGTCGTCACCGAAGACGAATTGAAGAACGGTGTTGTAGAGATGGCTATGGATAATGAGCAAAACGTTGGGTCTGTTGGTAATGAAGATGAGGCTAAGCGGGAGCAGTTGAAGAAGGAGGAGCCCGAAAAGCCCGATTCGATTGGAAAAGGTGAAAAGGTGGAACCGGAAAAGCCCAATTCGATTGAAAATGGTGAAAAGGTGGAAGGAGAAGTGATTGAAAAGCCGCTGAGGAGGTACACTCGGTCGGCATCGAGGCGGAAGAGCCAAGTAGCTGAGTCTAAGCTGACAGAGAAGGTCTGCGGAGACGAAATGAAGAATGGTGCAGTGGATATGGCTATTGATACCGGCTGCGGTGGTGATTCCGTGAATGAAGATGAGCCTAAGCAGGAGGAACAGCCTTTGGTGAAACTAGAAATCCTCAATTTGATTGAAAAGGGTGATACGGTTGAAGGTGAGGTGAGTGAAACGCCGCAGAGGCGGTACACTCGGTCAGCATTGAAGCTTAAAAGCCAAGTCGCTGAGTCTATCTTGAAGGTCAGTGAAGATGAAACGAAGAATGGTGTAGTGGATATGGCTATTGATGATGAACCCAATACCGGTAGTGTTGGTGATTCTGTGGCTGAAGATGAGCCTAGGCAGGAGGAATTGAAGAAGAGTGAATCTGAACAGCCTTTGGTGAAACTAGAAATCCTCGATTTGATTGAAAAGGGTGATAAGGTGGAATGTGAGGCGAATGAAAAGCCGCAGAGGAGGTTCACTCGGTCAACATTGAACACAGAGAATGAAGCCCTAGACTTCAATTCGGTTTCCCAGAAAAGCGCACCAGCTGAGGTTGAGACGAAAATGCGGAAGACTGTGAAAAAGTTTAGACTGTTAGAGCTTCTTGAAACTGGTATTCTCGAGGGGCAGCGGGTGACTTACCTTAAAGGATCAAAGGTACATCCTTTTCGATTGTTGGTGCTGTATGTTTCACTGTGTATGATTATTACTAATGTTGCTTTAATTTTATAATTTTATTGTTGTTAGGGAAGAAAAACTGCAGAGAAAGGGCTTACAGGAGTGATTACTGGTTCTGCTATAATGTGTCACTGTGAGCGATGCAACGGAACTGATGTGAGTATTTTATGATGCCGTGTTATTCTGTACTTTTATTTTAAATTTGTCTCTTGCTCTAGTGATTTGATAGATTGGTTTATTGAATTTCTGTAGGGTGTTTCACCAGCTATTTTTGAGTTGCATGCTGAAAGCGCAAATAAACGTCCTCCTGAGTATATATATCTTGAGAACGGGAAGACCCTTCGGGATGTCCTAACTGCATGCAATTCTTCATTGGAAACCTTGGAAGAAGCTGTCCGGCTCGCTGTTGGTCGCTCATCTATAAAGACGTGTACCATCTGCCTCAATTGCAAAGGTGCTTACCTTCACTTTAAGAAAATAAATGCCTTGGGATGTTCCTTTTTTTCCTTTGCATGTGAACCTTTCATATACAATCAAATGCAGGATCTATTTGCAAAGATGATACTAGATCAGCAATGCTTCTTTGTCGCTCCTGCTTGGACTTGAAAGAGACCCAAGCTAAGTTATCTGTAGCTGCAAAACCTTCTGAAGTTGCAAACGATTGTTCTGAGTAAGCTTTGCAACTCTGCTTATTTGGTTATGTGTCATCTGATTGTTTGACAAGTCCTGCCTTGTATGAAAGTTTAATGTATCTTTGAGAGGTAGAAAGTTAGCATTTTAATATACGTTTAAATAAAAATAAAATTTTGTGTTATCTGGGTTGTTATACATGGTATTTTGAATTCATTAAGCTTTTCAATAACACATGGAGTCTCACAGAAACTTGCGCTGCGAGTATGACAGTGACTTTTTGGCAATACTTGTTATTTTCTTCACATTTGATTGCATAGTTATGTTTATGAAATATCTGTTGTAAACTGCATTCATGGATATGCAGAAGTGTACATCCAGCAAAGTAGCAATAATTTCAGTCATGCTCTCTTTATGTGTCTATCAGGTTGTTTGATGTATAGTCAGGGTTTTTGTTTTTCTATGAACTATAAACACAAACAAGTGTCTTTAATAATTTATTTGTTTAGATGTTGTTATTACTAATTAGTGATGGGCATTTGGAAAATATTTCAGATTACCCAAGCCGGTTTCAGTTGCAAACTGTCCTGACACCGTTCCAGAGTGTCCTGACATTGTCCTAGAGTGCCCTAACGCCATTTCAAGGTGTCATGATACTGTTTCAAAGTGTCTCGGTACCATTTCAAATTGCCCTGATTCTTCTCCTAAGTGTCCTGATACTGTGCTGAAGAGTAGGTCGTCAGCAAGTAAGAGTCGAGGAAGAGTAACCAGAAAGTATTCATCCTCTCTCACTCTCTTGTTTTCTATTCGTTTCATGTTTATCGGTTTTAAAGAAAATTTTAGCATTTAATGTTCCTTTTTTATTTTTTTATGATCTAATTAGAGCACTCACTTTGCCTGTTGTCTGTCATTTTTTCATTAGGGATACCGGGATGCACAAGTTGGTTTTTGAGGATAATTTCTTACCGGATGGAACTGAAGTAGTTTATGTTTCGGGTGGACAGGTTGCAATTAAAACATGTGAAGTAGTTTTTTTTGGCTAGTTGAAGTAGAATTTTGTTTTGATTGATCGTATTTTGCTTGCAGAGACGGGCTGTCGGCTATAAAAAGGGGTCTGGCATCATGTGTAGTTGCTGCAATACAGAGGTACTTTTACTTTTTATGGAGACTAATATTGTTGGTGGTATTATTAACAGATATATGATTGTCTTGCATAATGTGCAGGTCAGTCCCTCGCAGTTTGAAGCCCATGCTGGCTGTTCATCACGTCGCAAACCGTGAGTCCTTGGTTAAATTTTTATTTTTTATTTATTTTTTATTTTTTAAGTTTGTGGTCTTGCAATTGCAAAACGATAACTTGAAAAAGTTTGTGGTCTTGCATTTTCTAAACGATAAACTTAAAAAAGTTTATCATCTTATGTACACACTGGTCCTGCACTGACTAATTCTAGCTATGTCATATGACCTTTTGAATTGGGAAGACCACCGTGGGTGGGCCCATTTTTGGGTGGGAAGATGAATGTGGGCAATTTTTTTTATTCATATTATGTTTTTATCTTTCCAGACTATAGTTCAACTTTGGTTTGCTTTGTTTGACAGCTACCACAACATTTTCATATCTAATGGGGTATCTCTTCACGAGTTGGCATTAAAGCTTTCAAAAAAGCGGAGGTTGTCTACCGAGGACAGTGATGACCTTTGCTTCATCTGCAGAAAAGGAGGAAAGGTCATATGCTGTGATAGTTGCCCAAGGGTTTTTCATGCAGGTTGGTTTTGTAGTTATTTGGCTGCATGAACACATATTTCTCAAATTTCATGTGTAGATTTTGTGTAGTATATGTTTATATACTGAAGTATGTTTCTATTGACATCCATAAAAGCGCTGGTCATGGCAATGCTTTGCAGCTTTTGCCATTTCTTTTTGAATGTTTTATTTACATATGTGAATATGGTAAATTCCAACGAAGTTAGGGGCTGTATCTGCTTCTGCTTGCACCGCTTGTTCCATCACACTGTTCATAACTTAATACATCCCTCCCTAAAACATTACCACACTTCTTTTCACACTGTATACACATTCCAAAACTGTCCGTCTGTTTTATTCTTGGAATACTAAAGGTAAAGAGTACTTGACTGGTCTGCCGTGGCAGAAGCCAAAGCTATGACAGTGCCATGGCTTTTAAAAATAAAAGATCAGGATATGGCCAGAGGGGGCTGAGAGAAGAGAAAAGTTGCATCCTTCAAGTTTTGTAAAAAGTAGATAAATGATATTTGGTGAGTGTAGAATTTGAATGCACTTCTGGTCGCACCTTTTATCCCACGACACTGTGCACAACCCCCTCCCTCAAAAGTGTGAAAAAAATGGGAAGTGCGGCCTGGCCAGGGAAGATGAGTTAACCATATAGTCATATACAAAAGCTAGCCATTTTGCTGGAGTAACACAAGTCAAATTGAAGAATAGTTAACCATATAGTCATATACAAAAGCTAACCATTTTGCCGGAGTAATACAAGTCAAATTCCAGTACAATTGCGTGCTGGACCAGCATACAGTCTTGCAAGTGCATGCCCAACCCATTGTGTTAGCTTCCACAACTCTGTAGTCTATAGGTGATTGTGAGTCGAGTTTCTTAGAATTTGTTTGTATGATTTAACCAGAATTTTCCTGCACCTCTTAATGCATTTATTTTATTTTTCTTTAATTTTTCAATTTGATATGTCCAAGTAACTGCAAATGGAAATTTGTCCAGTTAACTGTATTTTTTTTTTTTAAATGAAACGAATGATAAAATCGGATTATTGATATTTTATTTTTTATTATTTATTACTGCATGTGTAATTCGTGGGTGTCAAATCTGTCAATGTTCATCTATATCTGGTTTTCTCTTAACTTATTTGTTGTCCAAACTAGTTTTTATAGTAGTGTCAGAATTATGACACAAAAGGAACAAAAGAAAAGAGATGGCCATGCATATATATACTTCCACATCTCTTGTGCTTGATTACATTTTTATGCCTTTTTTTTTTTATGCGAATTGCAGGGTGCCTTTCTCTACCAACTGTCCCTAATGGTACTTGGTACTGTAAACATTGCCAGACTATGTTCGATAGAGATATAGATGCAGAGCGTAATGTCAATGCTGTTGCAGCTGGAAGGGTTGCAGGAGTTGATCCTATAAAACAAATAACCAACCGATGCATTCGTATTGTCACAGCTTGCGATGAAAAGTTTGGTGGATGTGCACTGTGCAGGTTGCATCTTGTTTTAGTCTCCTATCCTTCAATGATCTTATGTCTGTTTATTGTCATCTACAATAATATTTTCCGTTGAGCAATTACTGATTTCCATATCTTTTGATGATATATATTTTATCATGATTTGCTTAAATTTCTTGCGTTTACACAAACATGTAAAATTGATTTTGATGTCTGCAGAGGCCATGAGTTCAAAAACGAGGGTTTTGGTCCTGGGACAGTTATTTTATGCGATCAGGTACTATGATTGCCTACTGATCTGTGACCTTCCTAATTGACTTTGAAGTATTTAAATTTTTGCTTCTCCAAATGATATTTTTCCTTACTCTTCAGTGTGAAAGGGAATTTCATGTCGGCTGTTTGAAGGAAAAAGGAATTGTAGATTTGAAGGTGCATCAGTCATCCTCTGTTTGTATTTTGCACAGCAGTTTTCTGTATTATTGTTGTTATGCTCTCTTTTTGGCTGGTCAATTTATCTAAATGTAAATGTACAAACATTTCCTCTCCAGGAAGTTCCAAAAGAGAAGTGGTTCTGTCATCCAGATTGTCTCAGGGTTCATTCAGCTTTGCAGAAGTTGGTAGTTCATGGGCAACAGAAGCTTCCAGAGTCCCTCCTGAATGTTGTTAGGAAGAAAAAGAATGAAAAAGGTCCAGCAAAGGGGGGTCTTGATATAAAATGGAGGGTGCTTAGTGGGAAAATGTCTAATGATGATGAAAGTTTACAGTTGCTTTCCAAGGCTCTTGCCATATTTCATGTGAGTAAAGTCATAATTTGTTACTCTGTTAAGAATATCTACGTCTTTTGTAACATCACCCATCTTTTACCAAGCTATACCCTCGAGCCATAGTGAACCATTCTAAGTTTGCTTTTAGGAATGTTATTTGTTAAATTTAGTTCTGTTAATGTATGACCACATGTGTCCTTAAATTTATCTATAAAATAGGGGACAAGGTCTCCACTGATTATCTAACAATCATGTGTCCTTAATATTTCATGCTCCCAGGTGTCCACTGATTATCTAACAGTCATATGTCCTTAATATTTCATGCTCCCCGGCCCTTTGTCTATATTTAGCACCATTGACCTTCTGATACTACAATTATGACTTTCTGTCAATTGGGGATTACATTTTGAGGCAAATTAACTTTTTTTTTTTTTTTTCATTTCTTTTTCTGTGCTGTAGGATCAATTTGCTCCTATTGTTGATAAGGAATCAGGCCTCGACTTCATTAGGGAAATGCTTTATGGGTGAGCCACTGTGTTCTCTTTTTCATTGGCCATCTTTAGCAGTTACTTATTGTCATCCTTTTTTAATTGATTTTGACGTATTATATCAACTGAATATGCAGAGGGGCCATAAAGACTCAAGATTTTGCTGGGATGTACTGTGCAATAGTTACACTCAAGTGAGGATCATTTCCGACTCTTTTAGCAACCTTATGTATATGATAAGGTAACTTGTTTTATTTGACATGTATTGCTTATTATGCAGCGAATCGGTTGTGTCAGCTGCTATGTTTCGTATCTATGGGACAGATGTGGCAGAGCTTCCTCTAGTGGCAACAAGTGCTGATTGCCAAGGACAGGTTAGTTTAGTACTGCTGTCTACCCTGTGTCGATGTGTGGAATGTCGGATTGTGACCATTTTTTTTTTCCTTGACTTCTGCAGGGTTACTTTCAGACCTTATTTTCATGTATTGAGAGGCTTCTTGCATTTCTAAACGTGAAAATTCTTCTGCTGCCTGCTGCTGATAAGGCAGCATCCATATGGACAAAAAAATTTGGTTTTCAGAATCTAAACCAAAGTGAGGTGTGTAAACTGTTGAACTTCGTACCCCCTATGTTTTTTTTTTTTTTTGGTATAATTATTAATTCAAGTATTTTTATTCACATTTGCACCATGCACTGTTGCAGATACACGAGTACAGGAAACGTTACCCAATACTGATTTTCCATGGGACATCAGTGCTGCAGAAGTCAGTCCCCAAGCGCAGAGTACCTGGTTCACAGGAGAGTAAGGCGAAGGTTGAATCATCGTAGTTTAGTTGTTTTGAGATGGAGAAGCTAATATTTTGTAGAGCCTATCCCACAGAATGTACAGGGCTCCCATGTTTCTTGGTGTACAGAAAAGCAGAAGATATAGCTTAACTATACTGGCAGGTTAGGTTTTCTTTTTTGGTCGACCTATATATGAGAGATATTGAATCCACAGAAAATGGGGGAGTAAGTTCCGAAGACACTATCAAAACTCGAATATAGAAAGTTGGGGAGCAAGTGTATGGAGAAGTTGGCTCTGATGTCTCTGTTTCTGGGCACGGGATTCCATTTTTGTAGCTTTGGTTTGGTTTTTCTTTGTACTTTCAAACTTGCATTCGCATTAATTAAAGAAGAACACACTTTGAATGTGGTGATTATGGAATTGTTATCTTTCTTGCTGCGTTTCGATTCAGTTTTATCATCCGCTTTATAAACTAATCATAAACTAGACTAAAATGATCATGTGAGTTCCGGATTTATGAACTTCTTGCAAATGAAGCAGATTATTCAAATTGTACCGTTGCAAAAACTAGAGGGGTGATTGCATGTGAACAAAGCCAATCAAGAACTTTACGAGGAGAATTGCGATTGGCTCGGTGCTCGTTATCATAATAATAAAAGTTTGAAACAATCTTACCGTTATGGAGCTAATGACGTGTCCCCCTAAAATAAATAAAACCAATTGCGAAAAAAGGAGCGGGATAAATTCAAAAATTTGAAATTCAAATGACCGACGCATTTGCTTTTTATTTTTCCAAATTACGAAAAGAAGAAATAAATGAGCAAAAAAGGCACATTTTAGGAAAGCGAATTTACAGTTTACCCCCTGGTAGAAGTTCCCTCTATTCACTCTCAAGTCTCAACCCTATTATATAAAAACCCCTCTCACGCTCTTGTGACTCTGTGGCTCTCTATGTGAGGTATGTATGGGCTTTCTCTACTTTCTCTCTCCCTGCTCTAATTCGTGTTTTGGGTTTTGATCGCACTATCGATTTCGATTGGGTTTTTGAAAGAAGAGGGTTTGTTTGCGCAGATCGAAGTGAGAAAATTGGGAAAAGCGGTTGAGATTTTGGGGATTGAGAAGTGACAAGTGAGAAAGATGGGTCAGATCCAGTATTCTGAGAAATACTTCGATGATACTTACGAGTACAGGTAACCCAACCCCCCTCATTTTCATTTTCATTTTCACTTTCCATCTCTTCTTCTTCATTTCTTTTCTTTTCCATTTTTTTTTTTTTTAATGTTTGGATTAACCTAAAATGTTTGCACTACAGGCATGTGGTTCTTCCTTCAGAAGTGTCCAAACTACTTCCAAAGAATCGGCTTCTTTCTGAGGTAGGTTTCTAGGGCTTACCTTTTTTTTGAATTTGTATTGTGATCGCGGGTCTGTTTTTGTTGTTATTTGGAACAATATTTGTGTTTGGTTGCTGTGGAAAGGGATTTAATCACTGAAATCTTGTTATTTAAATGTGTTATCATACAAACCCCAATTGGATATTTAACTGGGTGAATGCGTCAATTTAGTGTTTACGTCACTGCATCTAGTGGGTTTTATGTTTGGCTATCACTCTTTGATCCCCAATTGGTGTTTTTCGCCTTTTTTCTTTTTAACTTGTCGTGTTGTTTGGTTTATGTCGAAATTGAAAGAGGAATAAGATAGTGACATTATGATCATGTACCATGTTCTTGATGCACAAGTAGTCATTAACGTTTAACTGCAATGTGGTCTGTTGATGTTGGAATCCTAGTCCCTGAAATATAGTTATTAACCCACATTTTTGTGTTGTGTTGTGTTTTTAGAATGAATGGCGTGCTATTGGGGTTCAGCAGAGCCGTGGTTGGGTCCACTATGCAATTCATCGCCCTGAGCCACACATCATGCTCTTCAGGAGGCCATTGAACTATCAGCAGCAGCAGGAGAACCAGGCTGTGCTTTCAAAGTGATTGTTGTGATGGAGCAGACCATGTAATCTCTATAACTGAAATGCTAGATAAGGAGAGGTTATTATATGTTTAAAAGTAATTTGGATGATGTTTGTGTCCTGGCACACATGTACTGTAATTCTCTCCTTTGGAGAATTGCAAGTCTTTAGTGACTTCCAACTACCGTAAATTCTGGTGTGTTACTATGTAAGCTGTGGTGTTGGTGAATTTATGTCATCGTACTGGTATCCTCTAGTTTATCTATGGTCAATGTACTGCTTTTCTTCTGTGGATTCAATTGATAATGTTCAGTTTCTTGCTTTAGAACTAGAATGATGTATGATTTGTGTGATTGTTAAAATTTCTGACCAAGTAGTGGTTGTGATTTGAATCTTGTCTTTTTAGTGGTTGATACTCACAACAGGCAGAATACTTTAGGAGTGAGTTTGCTAGTGATGTGAAAACCAGGGCAAAGTGAAAAACTAGGAGTGAGAGTTTTCTTTGCGGGTTGTCTGAGTTATGTTTGATTGTCTGAGTTATTTTTGATTGACGCATCAGAAGTGAAAGAAAAAGGACTTAGACACAGGTTTTGTTATCCAAATTTTTGATCCCAAAATTTAGTGGGCTTTGGTCAGTTATTTTGTTTAATTGGCTTTTCATGTGAAGACCTTGTATAACTCAAAAGTTAGATAAAAGAGGTTTATTTTTTGTATAAAAGTTTGGATGTTTGGTTCCTGGCACTCGTGTAGAAGTCTCCTTTGGAGAATTGCAAGCCTTAGTGATTATTAATTATTGCAAGGCTTTGGTCAGTTATTTGGTTTAATTGGCTTTTCTTGTGAAGACCTTAGATAAAAGAGGTTTATTTTTTGTTTAAAAGTTTGGACATTTGGTTCCTGGCACTCATGTAGAAGTCTGCTTTGGATAATTGCAAAGCTTAGTGATTGCTAATTATTGTAAACTGTGGTGTTTTACTATGTAATCTCTGGTGTTGATGAATTTGACTGGGTATTGTTTAGTGAGGTTATTATTTGTCTTGCTTATGTCGCTGCATCTAGTGGATGTTCTGTAATCTGTATAGTTCAGTCTTAGATTCCTAATTGGTGTTCCCACCCATTATGCTTCACCTCTGGCAAATGTTCTGATTCTGCTTTTCTTGTGTGAATTTTGTTCTGTTGTGGCTTTATTATTGCCTTCTGTGGCTGTTTGTTTGTTGATTCTGGCCTAATTTCATAACAAGAATTAATGAATTATGAATTATGTACTGCTTTGGTGGCTAATGTTTCTGACCAAGAGACGTGAGTGAGTTTGCTTTGGGACTTCTGTCAGTTGGTTAATGATAGGCAGATGATATTGTCCTTATTTGATTGACAGTAGGAATAGATGATTCTCTAATTGTTGGAAGAAAATCTGATCCATGGAGAAGATTTCAGTCGTTGAGCCAGTTTTCTTTTTCTTTTTTATTTTCTTAAGCTCATTGCTGTAGATCATTAGTATTACAGTTGCATCCTGTATTAGATTTGTGTTAATACCGGTCTAATTATTTGCTTGCAATACTCTTTAACATTATGCTTCTGTCGTCTGTATGAGACAACATTTGTATTTACTACTTAGTAGCAGTTTTGTGAGAACCACATATTAGCTCAGCTAGGAGTATATTTTTGATCTTTTCTAGGCAATAACGCAGACCACACGTTCATGGGTAATATGAAAAGTAACATTTTTGTCCAACACACTTTCATGGTTTAATAGGAAAAAGAACCCAGGCACCCAACCATCCAAAGATACTTAGAGGTGAAAGGAAAGTTAATTTGAGATATTATGGGTAGAGATACCGGTTCGGGGTCTGATACTCAGATTGATGTTAAAGCGACCAGAAGATTCCTGATAACCCTATTACAATGCTCCTATTCTTCTCTTCACGAGAATCCTACCATCAAACCGCCACCAAATCACCATCCCTTCTCCTCTCTTTACAATGGCCTCCATTGACGCTGTCTTTGGCTGAAAGAGAGAAGCCAGTTGGTATCTTGACGTATGGCAGGAGGTCCTGCAAAAGAAATCTCTCAATTTTACTATATTGGCAAGATCCACAAGGAGGTTCAGATCCATGACCATTTTCGCCGCATTTGGGTCTTGGAGACGTCCTTTAGGGTCCAAGAGAACCTGGGATACAAGTTGCTTTTCTCTTTTGATGACAAAGGTGAAAAGGAGAGCCATGGCTCTGACTTGTGTTCAGCTGAATCTGCTTAAGGAATCATTGTCCAATCTGAGCCTGTGAAGAAGAAGAGAGGTAGACCGGTTGGTTCTAACAAGGTTCCTAAGACGAAGTAGTAGAAGAAGACATTCAGAAGAGCGTCTCTCTCTAAAAGCTAGAGAGAGAAAACAGATCTGAGACCAGTTCCCCCCTCCCCTCTTGCTCGGCTCTTGATCCTTCCGGATCTAGATCGGGTTGCTTGAGGGTTGGGGGAGGCCTCCTCCTTCGGGCTCTGTCCCGAATCTCTGTTTCCTTTCTCGTTTGTTTACGTTTTTCTCTTTCTTTCAATAAGAGTTACTGGGGGCCTTGTGTGTCCGAGAGGGTGTCTTCCTAGAGTTGGCTCTGTCGGTGCGAAGGTGTTGTGGTGATGGGTTCGCCGTCCAAATTTTCTGATGGAGTTGTTGGGCGGTGGGTTCTGGCGGCACCAAATCGGCGATCTGGGAGGAGGCAATGGCGTGTTCCAGGGCTGGAGAAGGGTGGCTCGATCTCGGAGCGGGCTGATCGGTCTCGATCTGCTCTTCTGGGATTGGGGAGGAAGGCAGCCATGGTGCAGCGCTGGGTTGGAACTTACCGCCGGCGAGTTGTGGCGGTTCTTTGGCATCTGGGATCCGTACGGCGGCTGAGACCTCGTTCTCATGGCGGTGATTCTGGGCGGAGGCGTGGTGATGCTGGAGGGCGGTGGCAGCGAGTTTGGCTGGCGGCGCTAGAGCCCGGGATGCAGTGGTGGTTGGGCCGGGCTTTTGCATTTGGGCCTTGCTGGTGGTTGTTGGTAACAGTTTATTGCTTTTTTGTTTGTCTTTCTTCAGTTGTTGCTTTGTCTGTAATAACCTCCAACCGTGTTCCGGTAGGAGGCAGTGGCCTGTGTGCCAGTCTTTGCACCTTGTGTGCCTGTTTTGCTCTTGGTAGGCGGCGAGTTCCTTGCACTTGCAAATGGTCGCTGCCTCTTAGGAGCAGAGTGAAATTAAGTGTCACTGGATGTAGTGTCCAGTGGCATCATGATGGGAAAGCTGTGCGTTTGGTAGTTATGCTTTGCTGCACTCGGGTTGCAGATCAAGTTATCTTTCCGTTGTGTCACCGCTGCGTTAAAGCAGTTAAAGCAAATAGAATCGCCAGTAGAGCGCTCTTTGCTAGTTGGTGCTTTGTTGAGTACAAGCATTTAGTAGAGACTCAGGATAGTATTTCAGAATGTTCTACTTATTGTAATCAGGGGTTTAGGCTCAATGTCCCCCCCCCCCTTGTATTCGACAATTTCTTTAATCAAGGCTATCAAGGCTTGAGGGCTGCCGCACCGCCCTTTTCTCAAAAAAAAAAAAAAAAGTATTAGAAGAAGACTTTTGGACCAGCCACATAGATTATTATGCGTCCTGCCGGTACAGGAAGCAAAATTCTAGCATAGGAGAGCCAGTACAATACCATGCGAACTAATCGTCTGCTCATGCTTAAAATCTTTCGCGTATCAGTACATGTCCATCAATCCGTTGCAACATCCCAGAGCAATTGTTCGTTGTCCATTAATGAAGAAATAGTAAACCAGTCCTTCACGCATCCTTTCCAACAAAAGTGCCTCCCAAGCCCTAATGTCATATTTCCAACTTGCTCCACATCTCCTTTAGTTCTTCCAAGTTCTTTTACCACCCGAATCAAAACCAACCTTGCAATAATATGGTACTATGAGGGCAGTGTTGGTACTTAACTCCTAGTGAACTAACCATTAGGGTATTGCTTGATGATTTGACAAGCATGTACCATCTGAGTTGCTTCGATTTCAGCACTATACACTAGCGCCAACTTCTCCTGATCTTCTACATCGAGAAACTTCTTCCATGCATAACTCTGCAATCTGCATGAGGTGTTTGATTTCCTAAATGCAAACATGTTTTGGCAGATCTCTGATTTTCAACTCATGTATCACGAGTTCACGACAGAGGGTTGAGAAACAGGGTTTGCTTCACCGACAGTTTTCCCGGTTCTAAGAGGGAGTGTTCACTTTTGATAATCATGATCTCCTTGCTGCCTCTGTGCTATTATCCTTTTGTATACATTTTCTGTTTAAGCTTAGAAATACAGTTAAGAAGGATTTCATTAGAACAATTTACAGATTGTTTGTACAAGTTCCTGATCTTCATAGCAATAGAATGTGTTTGGACTTTGGACTGACAAGGCTATCACTTTCGTGGGATCATGTCCTTGTTAGTGTATCTTTTGGGAAATCTTGGGTGTTATGCATTCTACTAAGGTATTCTTTCCTCTTTGTCATTCAAATTTAGTTTTTGAGATGTAAAAACTTCATCAAGGCTTATGCAGTACTTCCAACTTTTCTTAGAAGGTATGACTCTAGCCATATTACCTTTTTAGTAGTTGATGGCATCATGATACTTATAATAACACACGGTTTCAACTTTTTTAAAAGTCAAATTAATGTATCAAAAGGCAGAGAAGCTCACATATTGTGATGGTGCATAATGCCCCTGCAACTTCCTGTCAAAACATAAATCATCAAGATAATATTCTTGCTATTTTATTGTTGCTTTTCTTACTTTCATTTTTGGTTTAACCTTCTCCCCGTCAAAACATACTCTGTTGTATGCATCATGACCTGCTATACTATTCCAATCCGGCCAAAAGCTTTGTGTTTTTGACTGGTTATTTGACTATGTTCTAACTAATGACTTGAAATCAGATTCATCAAGATGGTTAATTGAGATATGGGAAATGTTTTGTAGATTGTATGATGATTTGTTAAGAATTGTTTGGATATATTCTGTTGCTTCTAGTCACAAGATAAGTTTTGAGAAATCCAGTATCTCCTCAGGGTACTAATGATGATTTTTCCTTGGAAACTAATCAGATTCTTGGATCTCCCTTATGAAAAGTCTTGACAAACATTTCGGATCCAAATGGAGATATACTCTTTAGGAATAATTCAATCTCAAAAACAAACTATTATATAATTCACTATCCAATATAACAACTCTTTCAGATCAGATTATAGTACCATTCAATGCTACGATCACAATCATTCGAACCAACCAAGGAGTAACGGAGAAAAACCAAGTGGAAGAGAAGAAAAACAGACAGAAAAAATGGAAAAATTAAGCAAACAGCTTAATGAAGATAAGAATTGGACTTTTTTATGGCAACCAAAATTGGAGTACCCTTGCCATTTTTGGGCTCTACACGCTCCCAAAGCCTCCTTCACCAAGCTTTTGTAACCTGCTGAAGCCATTGGCTGAATCCCTGAGCTCTTGGAATGAGAAAGCCTTCAAATTTCTCTTTGTACAATTCTGGTATGCTTCTTGGTCTAATACAGGAGTTGGGAAGGAGCACACATTAAACCCAACAAACCACACCCAATTAGCTAGAACTCTTTAGCACCCAATGAAGAAGTCAGGAATGAGAGAATGGAAGTACCCAAATGAAGGAGTCAGGAATGAGGTGGCGGATCGGAATTGGGGTTCTGGCGGCGAAGGTCTTCGATTAAGCTTCCGAGTTCTTTGCGAGCAGATTCTCTTCCAAACATGAAGCCGTACCTGATTCACAAAATTATTTGTTAACCAATTTATTTGAAAAAGAATGGAATTCCGGCGGCAAGTGAGAGAGTAAGTAAGTAAGTACCAGCCGGAAACGGCAGAGAAGACAGTTGCCACTGCAATTGTGTGAACCAGAGTGAAAGCTTTCTCCATTTTCACAAACCCTTTCTGAAAAGCAGTTGTTTTCTCAATTTTAGAACAAGAGAGTATTGGGCTCCGGTTGAAGGCCCAGCCCTAAGTACTACATCAATATATATATATATATTTTTTAATATCAATATTTCGGACTTGGACACATCATAAAGTTCAAAACAACAGAGAATCATTCATGTATAACTTACGGTAACAAGCCTAAAAGAATTTTTATGAATCCTAGTGAAATATGTATTACGACTAAATTACATTCATTAGCATCAAGATTGTTGTAGAAAATAGAAAACCCGGTTCCAACTATTGCCTCATATCTTGTTTTCATGATGATCGTATCCTGTATCTGAGTATCTCTATGTTTTTGTGTATGATTATTCAATTTATAGTTCCATGATCCTCCTCAAAGAAAAGATCTGAAGCAATCAATTTATTGTTCTGGACCTCCTCTGGTAATGAAATCTTACTTTGCTTCTCTTGTTAAGTAAATAGCCTGTTAGTTTCAGTAATCTCATTTCTTAATGCTCTTGCTCGAACTTCAATTGCTCACTTGCACTTTCAGTACAGCTACTAGTGTTTGTTTCTGAGGAATGAAAAGCATCAAGCAAGATTGGAGAGGCATTTAGTTAAAAATCATTCGGACATTGCAGGACCATATATTTCACTTGGGGATTAGATGGTGCCATAAGAGGCTTCGGAGTCCTGATTTAGCCATTTTCAGTGGCTCTCATTCAACACTGTAAGCTCAAATCCCTAAATTGGTAAATGAAAAACAAGAACCCATCAATTTGTGAACGAAATTTTATAGGCCAATAGACCTTAAAAGTTGAGTTCCTGCCTGAGCGAAAACGTACAAGAGAACAAAGTCCCACATCGAAAGTCAGAAGCTATGAGAGCGCTTTATATATGTCTACAATACCTAATGCATCGCCGAGCTTGGTAACGCGAGCTTATAACCCGAGTGGGGGCATCAAGGTCTTGGAACATTGGCTTTGCGCTAGCGGGTCGGGTTCGGTTTGGCTTCATACTGACCCGCCCGTTCCAAGCGGAGAGTTGGGCTATGTGGCTTGGGCGAAGGCTCTGGGTCTCATGGTCCTTAGAGTGGAGGGCACTGCGTGAGGCTGGTTTCACAGAGCAGCGACTACCTCCCGCTCCTTGCAGTGGAAGGATAACGGGTCGGTGCCTCCCGGATCCACCATGGCCTGCTAGACCCTGCCAATCGGACCCAAACTTTTTTTTTTTTGCAATTTCTCCTCCTTTTTAGTTCTCTTAGGATTTCAGCTCCATAACTGTGTACTCCATTGGTTCCCTGCACTTTTTAATTAAAAGCACCGGAATTTGCTGCATTTATATGCTTCTGAGGTCTCTCTTTAACAGTCCAAACTGCTTTTCTCTGAGTGGTATCATTCCTAATGGATTAAATCACACCATCATTACCTCCACCTCGTTTCAGATTTGTTTGAATAGAGAGCTCAAGAACACTACCAAAGATTTTTGGCTCTTTGCATTATCCCTTCTGATTCATTCTGCTAGATGAGGGTCAATGTAAAGCAGTTATGACTTCCCAATATGGCCTAGTGCTTTACACAGTTTCTTTGTTAATGACTTGATGCTTTTTGCTGAACCTACTTGTAATCAGGCAACTATACTTGAGAAATGCTTCTTCTGCAATCGCTCTGGCCAAGCCATGAGTTACTGATCCCTTCCTAACACGAGAAGAAGCACTGCTACTGTCATCGATCACGTATGTGGTTACACCTCTCACTGCTAATCTTGGAAATGTTTAGGTATCCCTCTCATCCACTCTAGAACTACTGAATACACTTATGCTGGTATTTGTTATAAAGTCCAATGTAGACTGGCTAGCTGGAAAAGTAAGTCCCCAGCATGCCTTACTCTGAAAGTCAGTTACTTCTTCTATTCGCACTTATGCCATGCAAAGGACTGAGCTCCCTAGTCAGCTTAGCAATAATCTTGATAGACTAAATAGACATTTTCTGTGGGGTGATTTGGAAAATAAAAGGACAGTTTACTTTGTCAACTGGGACATGGTTTGGAATCCCAAGGATAAGGGAGGTCTTGGGGTGAA
This sequence comes from Rosa rugosa, assembly GCF_958449725.1. NCBI lineage: Eukaryota > Viridiplantae > Streptophyta > Magnoliopsida > Rosales > Rosaceae > Rosa > Rosa rugosa. The sequence goes on along the minus strand of NC_084821.1, from coordinate 22,941,837 downwards.
TAAAACTGCTGAAACGAACCAAGTTATACTAGCTGAAGCTGGTTCGAATTTCATAAAATGTTTCTGGTACATGGATGTCTATTCTTCAGCTCAAAGTACCTTTCAAGACAGCTCACTCACTGATCTGAATTGTAAACCTCCTACCAGAAGTTGACAAATGTGCAGAGTCAGAACGTACTGATGATATAGACACCATACTTCACATATTAAGAGAATGCCCCAGATCAATGGCGATGTGGAGAGCTTTTTAGTGGCCCTCTACTGTTAGAAAAACTTCTCAAATGGATAGGATTTTCTGGCTCACTATATTCACTGCGCAAGTGGCTGCTATAATGGCTTGAAAAGTTGAATGGTGTGGTTTATTCCGTGCATTTGTTGTCATATATGGAAGTGGAGAAATAAGCAAGTTTTCCTGATACCTTATGACTCTGTGTGGCTGTGTATGTTGTGCTGAGCCACTCTACTGTATGGTAATGTGCACATTCTAAAACTGAGATGATGGGTTAACCTGTTGGAGAACTGCTCTCTTCAGTTACACACAGCATAAAGGTTCTCTGAATAACAGCAGCAAGCACCTGCTTTGCTGCTTTGAATATGTTGTGCTTCATCATATCGATCCACAAAGCAATATGGCTGATGAGTCTCTTAATAAATACAGATGAATGGTGATTCTGGGGTGCTTTAATTATCCTTCCCCCTCAAGCAACTCATCATATCGATAGGCACTAGAGTTTGTTGCTCTAGTGTCAAGCATGTAGGCTAGTTCTCTTGCTTCTTCAGAAATTTAATTGTATTTAGAAATCATGAGTTAAACCTCCTAACTCTGATTCTGATGGCAGGATTTGAGTCATTAGTTATGCCATGGCTCCGCTCCTGTGTTCCATACTTGATAACTAGGACCGTTAAACCCAAAAAATAAAATAAAAACAGTAACAAGAGTTACAAGCATCACAATGTGAAAATTTTAAAATAACAGTAGCCATAATAATATAATAACTATATAAACAATGGTACTCACAACTTTACCGACCAGTGAGCATCCAAAAGGCAAGAGTTTGACATCATTCCCTAATCTTCTCATCAGTTCATCAAGTTTCCTGGCCATAACAAAATGGGGAAAAGCACCTTCTAAATTTTATGGCAGATTTCTAGAGCTGCCATAAAAAATCCTACTTTTCAGGAATGCAAGTGTTTGGAGCAAAATATACAATATATATTCCAAGGCACTTGCAAGCGGGCATATGAAATCAAGTTATTAGAGGCGGGTGGAATTTCGAGTTGATCTTCTCAGATTACGAGCAGGTAAGGAAGACTGAGAGGAACTAGATTCAACTATATCTCCATCACCAATTCGGCTTGTTCTCAGTTTCTTTCTCTTGGGTTCCACAGGTGGTTGGCTCTGAGTAGCGCAATCTGGCTCGTCATCTTCTACAGCTTCTGCTTTTGGTCCTGTATATTGCCATTGAGTACCACAACTTGGACAAACTCTTTCACCCTGAAATTCATCAAGCAGATTGATTAAGCACTAGGCTCTTTTGTTCTTTACTACCATATAAGTAAATCAATAGGGGAGTCAATAAGCTAATCAATATCAGTGAAGAGTTTGGCAATGTTAAGATCTATTTAAATGTGGAGTGCAAAATCTACTGCCCTATCAATATAATATACCTTTTTCTTAGCAAACAGTTTTCCTAGGCAGTACTGATGAATTCGAACCGAACAACCCTCTTTCTGGCATAACACTGCCTGTCAGACATAATACACCACCAAATTGTCATATACGACAGCATCAGCAAACTATTGGCAAGTTGCACTAGTAATAATTATCCTGGAATTAAAATGGTTAGGAAGGAAGAAAGAAGCATGAGAGCAAAGCTGTAACTTGAATTATTTAATTTCGAGCAGTCAAAAATCAAAAATTATGAATTGAACAATTGTGAGACAAAGCAAGAGACAACCTTCACGCCAGCTTCGTTGCACACTTCGCATGAAGGAACATCATTATTGCGAAACCAACTTCGCAGATCAAGGAAGGATCTGACACCAAGTCCAACATGACCCTCAGCAGTGAAGGAAAGCCATTTATCCCGTACAAATTCATCAAGAGTTTTTTCCTTCTGGGACATTGAAAAGTTCTTCAATGCAGTAGGGATAGGAAGTGGACCTCCTTGTGATTGTGATGATGTACCACTGTTAACCTAAAGAAAGACCACCAGAGTTATCAAGCATGCATGTACAAGATTAATAACCTTTGCGTATTAAATAGTGCATCCCCTTGATTTTACTCTGATTCCTTAGTCTCAAATTCAGGCTTATTTTTGGCCTTTCTTTAGTTCTGCAGCCTCATTAATCTTAGAGAGTGGCACATTATATTAATCTTAGTTCGGATAAACAAGACCTTTTTACATTATATTTGGGTTATGAGTCTACTAGTCCTCAATCAAAGACACAGTTGTTGGGTTGTGTGCTGCCTTTTGGTCTCATACGTTATATACATGTCAGACACCATATTATATCTAATCACTCAGGTTAACTTGATCAGAGTAATTAGCTAAGGAGGTCAAATCAACCCTTTTTTCTTTCGGAATGAGGGAGACCACATCTGACACCCGTACAAGTTCGCAGTTGAGCAGAAGGTGGATATATACCTAGAGTTCTAGCGTTCAGTTTCTATCAAGAGCTTTTTATAAATATCTAAACCACCAATAATCCACTTTGAGAACTTCCTTATTGGATAAGCCCCTGCTCAACTAACTACAGTCATCTTAAATGTACTTCTCCTATTTTGTGTTTGTAAAACTGGAAAACAGGCAGCCAGGCAGGCAAATAATTTCCTATCTATTTCATCCTCACTTTTTTGAAAAAACAAGACCTACTTTATCAACTTAAGCTTTTATACAAAAGCTAATGCAATGCAAAGACAAAGCTTGCTGGAGCAAAAATTTTCACACCTGATTCTCTAATCGTAGATTAAGAGCGTCACTGCTAGATATGGTTCCTTGAGCAGCTTCTTGCACTATTGCTTCTATCTGATAATATCAAAAGAATAGACCAGAAAATATAAATGAATAAACAAATATCAAAATAAAACACAACAAAAACATTAAGCCACATACAATTTCAAAAAAAGAAAAAAGAAATACTCATTAAGCCCTATACTTAAACTTGTACTGTTCTTTACATACACATCTGTAGACGAGGATTATGCTCCAGCGTGCACACAATGCACAATTGCATATGATTACACACCCCACACATACAAAGATAAAACTGAAGACACTATACTAAGATAACTTTGTGTTTGGAGGGAGTGATTATAGCAGAAACCCAATTCCAACCAAGTGCAACAGTATGAGAGAAGTGCATGGACATTCTAATCACTGGTATCCTTTTCGTTTAACTTTTGGCTTCAAAACTTCTTTGTAAAGCATGAGCTGGAGGAATAGGTATATATCTTGCTTCAGAAACACAGGTGAAGAATCTTTATAAATTCAACTAATTCACCATTTGTCCAAAGTATCATACATGACCTTTTGGAGGATAAAGATTTCTCTATAGGAGACACACAAACTGACAAATAAAGTGGATTGGCTTGGGAAAATACTTATAATCAAACACACAAAATGGAAGGTATAAGAAAATCAAGAAGAAAGAATCAAAGGGGAGTCTATAGGTAGGCATATCAAATGCATCAATGGATGACTCAATAATAACACAAACAAGCAGCAAGTGTATGGACACAAAAGAAAGTAGGACCCAAAAGAGCCTGAGTCCCACCAATATTGGGTCAGGTAAGGAAATAAATCATTGCAGGGATCAAAGATAAGTTTAGCATAAAATAGTGGTCAACGACGCTCCTAAGATGATAATTGATAAGCCAAGAGAGCCTTTGTCCTAGCATCAGCTAATAGACACAAATTTTCATAATAAAGTCTAGTAGATTCATATGCTATTAATATCATGGTCAAATCAGAAACAGGTTATAAAACAAAAGAGTAAGATTTCAGGACTAATTTCTGTACCCTCAAATGCAACTTGCAGACTGAGATGAGTCAAATGCCAATAGAACCAAGTCACTAGAACTTAGGGGTCACATATCAATTTAGAAGTTGCATGGACTAGCAAAATCAAAATTTATAAAAATGACTAACATTTTGATTCTTTTCCTCAGGTAGTCTATACATCAATTTTTGATTATGAAATCCCAATCACTCTAATATTTCAAACAGTCCATAATTGTCCAAGTACTCATCAAATTAGTCCTGTGTCACACAGCATTAGCAAATATATTCAAATAATATATAACCAAATCCAGCTACAGATTCTCACCACTGGACTTGTCCATCCAACTTATAGAGAAAGAAAGAGAGAGGGGGACTACAAAATTTTAAACAAGTGCAATCTTGACAAAGCTAAATCTAACAATCACCCAAAAAATAGAAAATGTAAGGCAGAAGATAATAATCTTTTTCCTATTCAACTTTTCATAACACATCACCTGAGGAATATTAAACACCTGAAGTAGTTTACTCTCAATACACCAACACATTTAACTATTTCCTAAGCTCAATCTCTTGTAGTATTGACAGTAATAAAATACCATCCACCTACTCCAAGATACTGCTATTCAGAGCCTTTCAAACTCAATGCACACTTCTATACCTAAATCTCTTGTCTCAACATCTTAACTTTTGATAACCATAGTATGCTGTCAATATACAAGATCACCCATGCTATTTTATCCAAGCCCATCAATTTAATCACAAGCATCGATTATAATGTTGAGTCATTCCCTAATAGTTAAATACTGACAACGAGCCCTAACTTTTCTGAAACTCACAGTCAGGGTATAGCTGATTCACTAAAGATAATGTTAAAGAATCAAAGTCTTATTGTATGATAAGCAAGATAAACACAGGCAATTAGTTAATTTTTCAAAGCTGTAAAAAGATTTCGGACTTACAATAGCCTTATAGAAAGCAATCTGAGCAACCGAATAAGTAGTTCCCAGCTTCGATTCTTCATCAGAGACATTATTGACAACTCCATAATAAACTTGACCATCATATTGATTCCTGCATCCCCGCAGCTCGAACTGAACATAAGAAAGGGCCTTGTTTATCCTCAGAAGATAATCATCAAACGCCTTCCGACGAACACCTGTTCCATCATCAAATATCAAAGGCCTTGTTGCCTCTAGTTTCAATTCAACATCGTAACTGCTATCAAGTGTGAAACCCCCCAACTTAACAAACTCACTGGCACCAAACAATCACATAAAAATGTTACCTTTCAAGCAAAGTTATCTAATTTCTTTTAATTTTGACACAATCAAACAGATTCAAAGGCACGGATCAGCTTATCCATAGAAACATTGAGTAATTGAACTTCAATTTTTCATATAAACAATGGAAACAGCAAAAAAATTGAAGAACGGAGACCTGGGTTTTCTCCGGTGAGTTCCGAGAACATGCGGTGGAACTGGTCCTCTTTAAGTGGGCCGCGAGAGAGCAGAGCTTGAATCAGAGTGTGGTGCTTCGCGTTCAGTTCCGTCATACTCTGAAAACCTAGGGCTCCGCTGGATTGGTTCGCGAAACCCTAACGGAGTAGCAGATCAAGAATCAAGAAAATAGGGGGTTTTCTCGGAAATTAGGGTTTTGGGTGAGAAAGCGATTCGATTTCTGGGACTCCAGAAGCAAGTAGGTTTTGGAAGGCGGGAAATCTTAGTTTCGGGTTATTTGAGAGGGCGGGAGATGAGTGAATCCATTTTTGAGGAAATTACAGCTTTCCACAAGGTGATGTGACTGTTGTCCGCACTTGCTTTATTTATTTACTAGCCTCTTAACACATGCTTACGCTTAGGCGGGGATTAATTCATCTTAGTTTTACTTTCTATTTATTTAAAAATAATTATTTATTACTATTTTTTAATTAAACAATTTTTTGTGTGATAAACTGTTTTTCTTTCTCCAATTGCAATTCCAATCAAGACGAGTTGTGTTAGCATTGAAGTCACCCTCAAGTGCAAGAGGTACAAGTTATAGAATATGGGATTAAGTAAGGATGTCGAACCCACGAGGATTGGTAAATCATTTCCTAGTTAGGGAAAACCTAAAGGAAAACTAGAAGAATATGCAAATGTACAATCACAAACAAAGACTCACAAGTGAACCAAAGTTCATGGTGAGTATGTGCAAGATGGTGTGTAGAGATTTGATTTTGATTTTGAGATTGGTTTCGATTCAAATTGAAACAACGAAAGCAAGTAATATAAACTAAGCTAAACTAAACAAGTTGCTATCAAATGGATGGAAGTTAGGGCATCGGGTCTCACCTTTTGCCTCCTTTGCAAGCATTAAAGCAATTGAATATGAATTATGCAAAGCTAATTGTCCAACTACCCTCTTAGCATCCAGATAAGACTACAAAGGCTTAAACCCCTTTCATTTTATTAACTCTAACTAGAGCTATCAATGGGTCGTGTCGGGTTGGGTTCGTGTCGGGTCAAGATATTTATCGTGTCACAAAATATAAACTCAAACCCAACCCATTTAATAATCGTGTCAAAAATTTAAATCCAAACCCAACCCATTTATTAAACCGGTTACCCGTTTCCAACCCGCTTAACCCATTTAATAAATAGGTCGTGTCTTGTTAGACAAAATGACTCATTTAAGCGTTAACAATGAGACCCATTTAACTAAAAAAATGCCTAAATTGATTAAAATCACTAAAAACTCCACAAGACGAAAAATATAAATAATTATATATAATTCATAAAATAATTAAATCCAATAATTAAAAAGCGAAATATTTCAAATTGTCTAATCCTATGATAAAATACTCCGAACGTCCAAAATTTCAAGAATAAACATAGCACAAATGGGTTATACGGGTTCACTTCGTGTTGGCAAGTTGACCCGTGGCCGACCCATTTATTAAATGGGTCATGGCGGGTTGACCCACCGCCGACCAGCTTTTTAATCGTGCGGGTTCAACCTGCTTTATTTCGTGCGGGTTTCGAGTCGTGTTATCGGGTCGTGTCAGAATTGACAGCCCTAACTCTAACTGGATAAGTCTAGAGCTAACTACCTAGAGAAAAATTCAATTACCAGATAGGTCTCAATCCTTTGCCCCTAAATGCATAAAGCTTAGAGTTTAGGTAACCAAGCAAGCAAACCAATCATATCTCTAGGTGATTTTAACTCACTACCCTCACATGCACACATGGTGTGCTTTCATGCTCCCTTTTTGCCTAAAGGTGACCAATCTCTAGGAAAAACTTCATGTCATGACAAACACATAACTCAAATTGATTAGGTCTAAGTAATGCATTCAACTATTGACTTAGCATGTGAGAATGACATGAATTTGCATCAATTTATAAACAAAAGCATCAATACAAGCAAGTTTAGCATGACAACATGAATTTGCATCAATTTCTAAACAAAAGCATCAATATAAGCAAGTTTGGCTAAGACTTTCAATCCTAGCCCCAACTAGTTCACTACTCACACATAACTAGATACACAAGCTTCAACATTCTATTAAACATCAAATACAATAATACATAAAGAGATAGGGAGTAAAAGATGATTATTGATGATGCCGGAAGAGGTGGTGGAGATGGGTCTCCAAGAACATGATGTGGTGGTAGTCACCTCCTTCTCCTTGCTCCAAGCTCTTGATATTGGTAAGAATGGTGGTGTTTTCTCTAGAGAGAAAATGGATCTTAGATAGGATGAAGATGATGGAATGGAGTCAAGAATGCTGAAAATCAGTCTTTGGCCTCTCTTTGATCAGCTATGTATGTCCTCTTGGTCTCAAGATGTGCAAGAGATGCTCTTACACCATTGTCGCCCAAATAGTCTCAAATTGGCAAGGTGACAAAAGGACAAGGTATAGGGAGATATTTGAATTTCAAGTGATGGGAGATTCTGACAACCATGGTCCTCCTTTGTTGGAGAAAGGACCCTCCATGAGTGGTGGCTCGCCGGAAAAGTTCACCCGAAAAGTCGCTAGAAAAGTTCACCGGAAAAGTCAATTTGCAATTTTCTTCCAATCTCTGTGTCTTCTTCTCCTAGCTTCAAATCTCCGCATTTCAAGCCTCAAATGGTCATTTTATTCTCAATGCAAGGTTTCCTACAAATAAAAGGAAATGGATTAAAAAGGGTAAAATAGCATGGAAGACAAATCAATTTTCATAGTTATGGGGCACAATTCATAAGTAATTTGTGACTCAACAAATACCCCCAAACTTGAATATTGCTTGTCCTCAAGCAAAATCATTAACCCAAATCCGAAACATAACAAAACTAACACAATCTAATCATTCCAACATTATCCTCAAAGAACACAATTTGCTCAAAGCAAGAAAATCAAGTCATGTCTCAAAAGTTTATGAAGCTATAGGACAAATGCTAGAGTAAAATGTATGTCATGCACTCATGCCATGATTGTCACTTTGATGCACCAAAACCAAGCTTGCACAACAAAACCGTGCTAACCATAAACTCATTAGATTTTCACTCTAATTTTCACACAAGTGTTTATAGGTTAGCTACACTATCACTCAAACAATCTCATGCAAATGTCGCCATATGCTTGCTTTTCAATCTCATCTCCACGGATCATGCACAAACCATCTTGGATCAAAAATGACTTTTATTAGGTTGTAATGAGGCTTAGGGTGAGGGGTTAGAGAAATGAAGTGGATAGGAAATCACAAATTCCAAGCAACTCCCTTGATGAGATTTTACGAACTTAAGAACCTAAGATGCTTCATATGATTCACTCCTCTTAGCCATTCCTCCAAACTTTAAACTAAAAACTATTTATTGAACTAGAAACTTTCTTTTTGAACTTTTTTTGTTTTTTTCTTTGAAATTTTCTTTCTTGACTTTCTTGAAATGTAAAGACAAATTACAATTGCACAACAAACAAAATACTCCTCCACACTTATTTCTTTTCAAGTACCCCCAATTTTTTTTTTTTTTTAAGCATCTTGACATACACAATCTCACATTGCTTACTAAGAAAACTTGGAAATGGTAAGGCTAGTGTTTAAGCTAGAAGGTAAGACATTTGTGGTGCAAAGAAATGAAAAGCTAACCAAAGGCACAAATTGGCAATTTAAGGGTATTCATCTTTTTAGGAAAAGAGCTTGTTTGGCCATGGTGGAATCCTATTGCCTAAATCATTTCCGCGATGTATTCATGCTTGACAAAAGTTTTGAAAGATATAAAGCAAGTTCTAGAGATGCAATTCACAAAAGATTGATCACACATGAAGAATAAAGTGCTAAGAGCTATTGGATGCACTTTCATTAGGCTCAAAACTCACATTTGTGGTGCAAATAGTTCTCACAAATCTCATCATGCCAACCATATCTCAATGCATCAACTTGACAATCAAAGGTAACAATGAAGTTAAGCATAAGTCCCATAACCTTTATTTATTTGAAAAATTGAGTTCACAAGACATAAACATGATTTCTAGCCCTTTACAAATTAAGTTTAAGTTTCATCATAGGAGTTGGAAGGAACTAAACACAAACAAACACACAAAAACTAGAAACAACAAAAAGCTAAAAACAATTTTTTTTTTTTCTAAGTTTGGTGGCCAGCTGACCAAATGGTCGGTGACCTTCTGGACAAATTTCACTCCTTTCTCCACTGGTCAAACAATGTGGACGACCGTTTGGCCAAACAAGTAGGAAGATTTCAGAACAGAAAATTATGGAATTAGATTTATTCTCCAAATCAAACTAAACAATCATAATCCAAAGTGATTAAAGGTAAATTGAAACACAAAGTACTCACAAGAACAAGAACAACAAGAACACAAGAACAGCTAATGTATAATTTGATGAAATTGATGGTGGTAGTGAAATGAAGCCAAATTAAGATAGCAATCTGATTACCCATAGCTTCACAACCTCAAAACAAAACTTAGATAGCAAAAACAATTGATAATATCAATTCAAAAAGCTGAAAATTTTCGGGTTTGAATGCTTGTCATGATGCCCAACACAAAATCCATCAAATTTCTTCAAATTACAACCAAAATCAAACAACCCATGACTCTTACAACCTAGAATAGAAGGAAAACGAAACAAAAATCCTAGAATCAACACCAAAATCACAAAATTGATCGAAGAAGAAAAGATGAAATCCATACCACTTGAAGAGAGCCAAAAACGTCAAAATGCATTTCAAATTCACCAAGAAGCAAGAGAAGCACGAAAAATCACTCATAAACCCAGAAAATTGAAAGATTTTGGATATAACTGCCAAAATGCCACTTTGTAGATATGACTTCAACCGGTGACCATTGACTTTGAATGTGCTCTCATTATTTAGATTCTTGATTTCGATAGCTCCATGGGGAAAAACTTGCACCACTTCAAATGGACCACTCCACCTTGATCTAAGTTTTCCGGGAAAAAGCTTGAGTCTTGAATCGTAGAGAAGAACAAGTTGTCCCACATGAAATTCCTTCTTCACCAACTTCTTGTCATGATAAAGCTTGCTTCTTTCTTTATACAACTTTGCATTCTCATAAGCCTCCATCCGGATTTCGTCAAGCTCACATAAATCAAGCTTCCTCTTCTCTCCCGCTTTGTCAAGATCAAAATTGAGCTTTTTGATTGCCCAACTTGCTTTGTGCTCTAATTCAACCGGCAAGTGACATGCTTTACCATAAATCAACCGGCAAGGTGACATACCAATAGCGGTCTTGTATGAGGTCCGGTAAGCCCATAGTGCATCTTCAAGCTTGGTGCTCCAATATTTCCTTGTAATCCCCACAACTTTCTCTAAATGCTCTTGATCTCTCGGTTTGAGATTTCAACTTGACCACTTATTTGTGGGTGGTAGGGGGTGCCAACCTTGTGTTTGATGTCATACTTCTTGCATAAAGCCTCAAAATGCTTGTTAATGAAGTGAGATCCTCCATCACTTATGATGGCTCTTGGGATGTGGACCTTTGAAAGATGTTCTCCTTGAGGAATTTGAGCACAACATTATGATCATTCTTGACACTTACAATTGCTTCTACCCACTTGGACACATAATCAACTCGCATAAGAATGTATTGGTTGCCATAAGAGCTTGGGAATGGTCCCATGAAATCAATGCCCCAACAATCAAAAATCTCCACTTCCATGTTGTTGGTGAGGGGCATTTGGTTCCTTGAAGAAATGTTGTCACTCCTTTGACATTTATCACAAGTACTAGCATAGGCATATGCATCCTTGAAAAGAGTAGGCCAATAGAATTCACTACTTAGTACCTTGAATGTCGTCTTCTTTCCTCTAAAATGACATCCACAAGCAAGTGTATGACAATGAGAAATGATACTAGGAACCTCTTCTTGGGCTATGCACTTTCTCAACACTTGGTCATTGCCAAACTTGAACAAATATGGGTCATCCCACAAATAATGGCGTACCTCCTTGAGAAACCGCTTTCTTCCTTGATAATCAAGCTCCCTTGGAATGTACTTCCCTTCACTTGCATGATAATTCACCAAGTTAGCAAACTATGGGAGCTCCTTGGTATTGACATTGAACAATTGCTCATCAGGAAATGTGTCATTCAAAGGAATAAAAGCATTATCACCTCCCTCTTGCAACCTTGACAAATGATCCGCCACTTGATTCTCTTTACCCGACTTATCCTTGATTTCTATCTCAAATTCTTGTAACAAAAGAATCCATCGTATCAATCTTGGCTTTGCCTATAGACCCCATGAAATTTTGAACGTCACTTTTGGACGGGATAATTTTTCGCGACCTTTGTGTGGCTAAAGACTTTTGGAAATAGTTTGGGCTTGGGCCTAAGGCCCAAGAATAGCTTAAGGTTAGAGTCCATAATTTACTTTGGACATCCAACAGATGGGTATGCTAGTGAACCTAGCCCAATAAGTTAGTTGACCTTTGACCCGAACATCTCCTTTGATCCAATAAGGTTCTTGTAGCTCATGATAGCGTCCTTGCATAATTTTGAAATTTACTTGTGCGTGCATTTACGATTTTCTTATTTTACTTGATTTCTTAACAATTGGTGGAATTTCTATTCACCTTACCCGACGCTTACTCATCAACCATCCATCCGACTTTCAAAAACACTACTTATTTACTCAATATATATTTTTCAAACTCGAACAAAATTCCGACAAAACTTACCTTGCCATTTTTCTATCTAAATACAAGTTTTGTAAGCTTATTTAATCTTTTCAAACTCGGTAAATTGCTGCATGCTTTTCATGTACATGTCTACAAAATCCTGTTGCACCACATTTTGCTCTGGAACATTGACAGTGACGACAAGTTTGAGGTTGTATGAATCCGTCTCGCCATCTTTAAGATATGCCCTTTTCTCTTCTGAGGCCGAAACTTGTTCCTGACATTTTACAATTTATATTTTCTCAAAATATCCTTTTATAATCGTTTGCTTTTTCCTTGTGTCTTAACCAAATTGAACTTCATCCTTAATTTATTGCAATGCATGCATCAAATTTGTTATATTATTTTTCATTCTGTAGCAAGTAGTTATTCAAAATTATCAATGCTTGAAATGTCTTAATCGAAAAATATTTGATATAACATACTTGTCATCTGGATCTTGATTATCTTCGGTTGACAACATAATCAAATTAGACTAGTCATACCAAAAAACATAAAATATAATTCAACTAGAAATAACATAGAACTCTCTCTAAAGTAATAATTTTCCGTAGTCCAAATATTATTCATTTATAGAGGCTTTACTGTATGAAGTAGTGGAAATTTTTTTCTCAATGCACGTAGTTTACTTTATAGCCATATAATTTCTTTTTATTTTATTTTATGTATTAACGCTGGTCTTTGATAATTAATTTTACGTTTTTGCTAGAGTTGCAAATTTGCGGCCTTTGCACTTAGGCCCAAATCGAAGTCTCCGGCGACCAATCGCCGTCATTTGGAAACTGACTCAGGTAGTCGAAAATCTCTATCTACTTTTCTTTTCTCGCAATTTATAGTTTTCCAATTCATTGCTCATTCAATGTGTTCATAGTTGAATTTGAATTTGAATTTGATGGTTGCCTTAGTTTTACTCTATTGATTCAAAAGAGATTGGTACGTCTGCGTCGGCTAGAAATTATGAAATTCTGTAATGCTTTTAAAGAAGAGCTGGTGGGTTTAGTCAGGGGTCCTGAATGTGAAGATTTGAAGCTTACTTTTGTGAAAAACTGTAGTCGGAACATAGCTTTTTTCAATTTTTGGGGATATTTAGCTATTTACATGGGGATTGGCATTATAGCAGGACTGATTCTGAGGCTTGTTGACCAGAAGGTGGTATTAGATTCTTTTCGGAATTCGATTTTCTTGTGTTTTGTTAATATATGTTAGTAAACTGAACAGGGTGCATTGTTGTTAGGATTATCATATGTCATTAACTATATATGACATGTATCATATATGTTAGGATCCTAAACTGAAGCCATTCAGGGATTATCACTTTAATAGTTTTACAGTATCAATCTTTAGGGAATCATATGAAATGTTCCCATCTCTTTTTCTGTTTACTACAATTTAAACCTAAGATTTACTGTTTGAATTAAAATTAGAGTTTGGAGGCTGCTTGAAATTTTCTTTTTATCGTAATTGTTATGCACTTCTCAGACTTCATGAAAGGGTGGGGTGAAATTCATGCCCAGGGCTGGGAGGGGTACAAGTTTATGAGAAATCTCAAGTGTCTAGAGGAGAAAATAATAGCCTAGAGCAAGGAAAATTTTGGGGATATTAGGGAGGATGAAGCCAAAATCATGGAGTTGGATGAGACTGATATGGAAGGAGGTCTGAGTGAGGAGAAGAAGAGGGAGTGGTAACTGTTGAGACATTGATGGGAGAAATTGGCGTTTAGAGAAGATTAATTTGGGAGGCAAAGAGCCAAGCAGATAGGGCAATAGAAGGTGATAGCAACTCAGAATTTTGACAAAGATAGTAAATGGAGAAGACAAAAAAAGGCCCAAAAAAGAATTTGACAGAAAAGTTGGAGATGAGCAGTGGTACTGTGGTAGATGATGAAAGTTTGATAGAGCAATAAGTTTTCAGTTTCTTTGCAGATCTTTATTCAAGCAAGCAAGACCTAAGATGGGGGGATTAGATGGAATCCAATTAGTTACTGAAAAGCAAAGTGGTTGGAGAGGCCTTCTGAGGGTAAAGAAATTAAAAGGACTGCTTTTGATAAATTGCCAGGTCCGGATTGGTTTTCTTTGGCAGTGCTGCAAAGAAATTGGGAAGTTGTAAAAGGAGAGCTGATGGAGGTAATGGGTCAGTTCTGTAAAAATGGTGTCATCAATAAATTGACAAGTCAAATGTATATCTGTCTTATTGCAAAAAGGCAATAAGACAGATTTTGGCTGTAATGTTGTGTGCCCAGGCAGCTTTTATCAGGGGAAGAAAAATGGCTGTAGTTGATGAGGCAAGGAAGAAGGATGATGGGGGTTTACTCTGGAAAATTTATTTTGAGAAAGCTTTCGATCATGTTGAGTGGTTCTTCCTGGATAGTGTTATGGAAAATGAAGGTTTTAGCGTTAGATGGAGAAACTGGATCAGTGGATTCTTTGATCAGCAAATTTTTCCCTGATAATAAATGGGCGGCCCAGAGATAAATTTGTCGCTGCTAGGGGGTTAAGACAAGGTAACCCTGTTTCACATTTTTTTACCCTTGTTGTGGATTTTTGAGTAGGCTTGTGGAAAGCTATCAGTTCATAATCTTGTTTGCTATCAGGGGTGAAAACCAGCAAAGATAAACCAACAATATTGTGTGCACTGGCAGCTTTTGTCAGTTCACAATTTCCTACTTGATAACTCTTTTCATCCCTTCTTTCCTCCTGCAAGTTCAATATGGAAAGCTAAGGTTCCCCTCCAAGTCAAAATTCTTGGTTGGCTTGCGGCACATGAGGGAAGTGAATACTATTGATATATTCAATGAAGGAGGCCGAGGAGTTGTTTCTCCCCCCATTGGTCTCTTCTATGTTAAAATCAGGGAGAAAGAGAGTAGGTCATGTTTTTGTGCACTGTTCTGTTGTGGCATGTTATGGCAGAGATTGTTTATGGACGCTGGGTTGAGCTGGGCTGCTTCACAGAGTTAGCTGGTCTCTTATGTGGTCATTGTTCTGCTTTCAGTAAAAGGAAGAAGGCCAAAGTTCTTTGGGGTTACTGTGTTTTGGGAATGGTTTGCGTTATATGGATGGAGAGGAATATAAGAATCTATGAAGACTATAAAGGAGTGGGGGTCGAGGAGCTTTGGGGGAGACTCAGGTTCTTATCATTACATTATTCAAGACTGGAAGGCTGCTGTAGCTTAGTTTTCTGGTTTTGTGTTTCCTAGGCTTTCTTGTCTTGCTTGTGTTATTTGATCTTGTTCTTTTCTGCTGTGAACGTCTTATCTACAGCTCTTTTTTTTTTTTTTTTTTCCTTTTTTCTATTAGTGCCTAAAACTCTCTAAAAGAACAAAAGTTTGCTATTCCTCTTTAGCAAGCTAGCATTTTCCCGTACAAGGCCTAGCTTTTGTACTGTGGACTGAACATTTCTTGCCTAGCTTTATGATCAATTATACATTTCCATTTTTCAAACTCTGCATATGTTTGTTCTCACTATTGAAGACAGGATGTAATTCCAAATGGCATTGTGCATAATACTATCATAATCACATGTTTCAAGTAGTATCATTCAAGAACCTGACAGTGATATTTCTTGTCTACTTCCAGATATATAGTTCTACTTCGGTAGTCTTAATGGCACTATCACGGAATGCTATTGTTGCTACTGGCTTGGTAGTTTTCGCATCTGCGGGGTTGGCATTTCCCTTTTACATGGCGTAAGTAGATTTTAAACTCAATGAACAATGAATACACCCAATCTCATTTCCCTATTAGAATAATGAGGCTTCTGCTATTCAGGTCATCAAAAACGCCTGTTATCGATCCAACAAAGCCACTGTCACCTCAGGCAACTTTTCGAGGGCCTTATATAAACACTGGTTCGCGTGATGTTGGACCTGATCGTCAGACCTACCCTAAGAAGTGATCTATCTGGTATGATATCTGCTCCTGTGAGTCAGTAAACATTAACCTGCATTTTGCCCGAATTGAATCTGGCTCGAATTTTCTCCTCCAGATGAATGGACATGCTTGCATTAAGCACTGTTTTGTTCTAGCACATAACTAGATGTGCGTGGTTTGAAATTCTTCTCATGTTATATAGAATATGTAAAATTAACTGGTAGTGAGATTTCATTATGAGACTTGAGTATGTAAAGAATAAAGATATTGGTATAAAATCCAGACCATGGGGATGGATATTTATAGTTTTGACTGGTCTCAAACTAGGGTATTATTTTTCTTTTTGTGAACACAAGGTTGATAATCTACTTCCTTAGCTGGATGTAAAATCCTATTCCGGCATTTGTTAGAATACCCTGTCACTTGCTTCCGTATATGTATGAAGTATAAACTGTGCTTCAGATTGATTTTGAAGTTCAATGAGATTTGCGCCAATCAATGATGAATCTAATCAGAAATCTTTACTTGATGAAACTGTAGTTAGCAAAAAGATGCAACCGTCTCAAATTGCAGTCGATAGATATGCTCGTGATTTACATTAAATGTCGAGCAACTCTCTATAGCAATAGATTAGTTTTATGCAGATGTAGAGCTCGAGATCAGGTTAAGCTAGTCTATTAATATATAAAACCAGTTTACTTATGTATAGAAGATTAGAAACTGATCTGCCTAATGTATCGCAAACGAATAATTTGTATTGTTTACAACCGAGCTACTTCTTTTTGAAAACGAGAGATTGGTTTTTTTCTAGTAACGTCTAGACTCCGAGTCTGAGAAGCAACGTCGTTTCTTCAAAATTGTGGCTGTGCCTTCACCAACGGCCGGCACTGTCAACACCATCAAAAACCCAGCCAATAAGCTCTCGCCACGACACCAACAACAACAAACAGTTGGTAGTAGTTGTACACAACTTTCCCTCCTGAAATTACCGTTGGGCTCCAGAGAGAGCTCCACAGTTCCCACCAGAAAAATCTGACGAACGAAGAAGAAAGGACCCCATTTCAAACTTGCACGCAAACTCCTCCTCCTCCATTTTCTAAAGCCTCAAACTTTTTTCATCCCAGAATTGAAAGACCCAGAAACAAACCCATTATGGCAATCTTGCTCTCTTCCTCTGCTTCTGCTTCAATCTTCACACCCTCACCATCCCAATCCCTCAAGCCACTGAACCCATCTCTCCCTTTCTTGATCTCCACCGCTAACCCACATCGAAAACCTTCAGGAAGAGCAAAGAGTCTTTTTCCTTTAAGAGTAGCAACCCAACCTCAGACCACAGACCCAGATCGACCCACCCAAACAGAACAAGATGGGGAAAGTTACAATCTTGGAGATGAGGTTGAGGATGAAAGCTCAGCAACCAAGTTCAATTGGAGAGATCACTGGTACCCAGTTTCTTTGATTGAAGATTTGGACCCCAAATTGCCTACCCCATTTCAGCTTCTGGGTCGAGACATAGTTTTGTGGTTCGATAGGAACAAGCAGGAATGGGTGGCTTTAGATGACAAATGCCCTCACCGCCTCGCGCCATTATCCGTAAGCTTCTTCCTTCATTCTTTAGGGTTTAGGGTTTAGAGTTGTAAGAATAAGACTACAGAATAAACCCAAGTTTGCTTTTTTGATACTCAAATCAGTCTATGAATGAGACCCAACATACAACTGTGGTTTATGAATGATTTGAATTGGGGGTTATTTGGTTTTGCAGGAAGGGAGGATTGATGAAGGTGGAAACTTGCAGTGTTCATACCATGGGTGGTCATTTGATGGGTGTGGATCCTGTGTTAAGATTCCACAGGCTTCACCTCAAGGTCCTGAAGCTCGAGCCATTCGGTCTCCAAGAGCATGTGCCACTAGGTTTCCTACTCAGGTGTCTCAAGGCCTGCTCTTTGTTTGGCCTGATGAGAATGGTTGGGAAAGAGCCAATGCCTCCAAGCCTCCAATGTAATTGATTGTTTATATACGTCTTTGATTTGTACTTTCAATTGTGATAATATTTTAATGAGGATTGTTGATTATGATGTTTAAGTGTTTTTTAATGTTTTATATGGGGAGTTGGATTTGTTATACCTGGAATATTTTAATGAGATTATGATGTGCTTGTATTTGTTTAATGTTTAGGTTACCTGATGAGTTTGGCAAACCTGAGTTTTCCACCGTGACAATCCAGCGTGATCTCTTCTATGGCTATGATACCCTCATGGAAAATGTGTCTGATCCTTCCCACATTGACTTTGCTCATCACAAGGTACATGTCTAATATCTGGGTGTTTTATCCTGTTCTTTCTCTCAGTAAACAGATACAGATAAGTAGTTTGAACGATGGTGACTGTAAAGGTTAGTCAAATGAGCCGTGGGGGGTATTGTAAAAGGATAAATCTACCAAATATTCTAATTATACATTAATGTGCCTGTTCTAATGATATATACTTGCACTGATTATCTGTCTGAGTCCATCTTTGAATTTGTATGTATTTTGGATTGTGGTGTTTTGCATGTGAATGCTAAGATCCAAACCTTGCTAATCAGGCTGTGTTGTTAGAAAATGGACAATCTAGGGAATATACGTGATAGACTAAGGAGCATTGTTACTTGACAATTTGAGCACTTTTTTTGGTAGAGATAGTGCTTATGGGTGAAATCACTCTGCAGGTTACAGGAAGGAGAGATAGAGCGAAGCCTTTGCCATTTAAACTGGAAGCTAGTGGCCCCTGGGGCTTTTCTGGAGCAAATGAGGGCAACCCACGGATTACTGCTGAGTTTATAGCGCCTTGTTATTATTTAAATAAGTAAGTTCATCAGCCTTGCATAAGTAGTAAATATACAACATCTCAGGCTCGAGTTATGTGTAGACTGCACTTAGATGCTATCAACTCCTTGTTTACTTTCACCCAATGTTGTCAAAGTTCAATATGTGTTGGTTATGGATTCTTGCACAGTTTCTTAGTTTTCATAGTTTTAGAGTCACTACCCAACCCTATGGGAAATAACCCAATGAAATAATGGTGTCTAAGCAATTAAATTACTGTCATAGAGAGATACATCCTAAGGTTCGGGAGCAATATGTCATGGCCTCGAATACAGAATTGTTCACAGGATAGTTAGAGAGAAACTAAGTTTGATTGAGAAGTGAGTTAGGTGATGGTTCAGTGACTGAAGACGAAGGTAAAACTGAGGAAGGAATAATCAGCTTTATACAAGGCCCTAAGCAAAATAAGAGGTTCGAAGACAACTTGAAGGATTGGTAAGCCAACTTGGTTAGAGATACCTTTTAAGGAGGATGAGGTAAGGATGGCTGTTTCAGATTTGTTGCAAGGACAAGTGGCCCTGATGGCCTTTCTACCAGAGTTCATCAACTATGTTGGGATATGATGAGGGATGATTCGATGATAGTTCTTGAGGAGTATCAATGTACTTTAGTCTTAATAAAAAACAAAAAATAAAAAATAAAAAGAACAAAATGAATGGAATGAAGAATTGGGGATTATAGGCCAATTATTTTGGTGTCAAGCTTCTACAATATTATTTCAAGGTTTTTCTTTGAAGAAAGTTTTGGGGATATACCATTTATTTCTCATGCTCAATGAGCCTTTGATGAAGGTAGATAGATTTTAAAGGTGGAGGAGGTATGACAAATTGGAAAAAAAGGGATAGTCTTCAACATTGATTTCGAAAAAGCCTACGACTATGGGAAATGGTATTACAGATTGTGTGTTGCAAGAGAAGGATTTGGTGTGATTTGGAGAAATGGATGTGGGGCTGTTATTATCAATGGTAGGCCAAGGAGGTAACATTGGAGCCACAAGAGAGTTAAAACAAAGGTCAGTTACCCCCTCTTTATTGACCTTGGTTGCTGATGATATTAAGTAGGATGGTGGATAAAGCCAGGGAGGTGCAGTCAGTAGAAGGACTGCAGAGAAGCAGCCAGAATTTTGCATCTCAATTCGCTGATGGTACATTTCTTGTTTTCTTTCCAGGGGGAGCAGTATTTGGGTAATCTTCTAATGATAAGTGAATATTTTTGCGTATTCACTGGACTAAAAAGCAATAGGGCAAAGTATTTCATTGCTGCTATTAATATTAATGAACGAAGGTGGAGGGCTTAGCATCTCATTTGGGATGTGCGGGAGTTGGCCATTGAAAGACTATGGGCTGCCACTTGGAGGTAATCCTAGGGCACTGAGCTTTTGTGATCCTAGGTGAATAAAGAGGAGAAGAAGTTTGAAGGTTGGAGTGGAGCCTTTCTATCTAGGGGAGGGTGATTAAGTTTGATTCAGTCAGTTTTGAGCAGTGTGCTAATCTGTTCTGTTTCTCTTTTTGGATCCCATGTGGAGTGGCTAGACATATCGAGAGATTGACGAAGTCTTTTTATGGGAGGCGGAGGATGGAAAATAAATATTATTTAATCAATAGGGATGTGGTATCTAAGTGATG
Source organism: Rosa rugosa (assembly GCF_958449725.1). Lineage (NCBI taxonomy): Eukaryota > Viridiplantae > Streptophyta > Magnoliopsida > Rosales > Rosaceae > Rosa > Rosa rugosa. The sequence continues at coordinate 22,921,296 of NC_084821.1, read as the reverse complement.
AAGAAAGGGGGTTTAGGGGTGGGGACTTTGGTGAGGATAAATGAGGCTTTACTTGGAAAATGGTTATTGATTTTTCAAGAAGACAGAGATTCTTCTGGTATGCTGTCATTAGAAGTAAATATGGGCTGAAAGCAGATGGTGGGGATTCCAATATTATGTGTTAAGTAGTATCTGGGAAGAGAGGTGGTTAGGGAAGAAGCATTTTGTCATTCCTTATTTAGGGTATATAGATTGTCTCAGTAGTCAGTACCATAACCTTTCAATTTCCAGGGTGTGCACAAATTTCTCCATTCTTCCTTTAAGTTGTGATTTTGGCTTTTGTAGGAATTTGAATGATAGGGAATCCGGAAATGCTTGTGTCTATTATCTCTGCTTGAGATGTGGTGCTGGTTTCAAGGGGGTTGGTTGTTTAAGTCTTCAGGCAGATTATCTTGTATATCCTACTCTAGACATCTGATGGGCAACCCTTCTCCTTCTCAGTAAATTTGAAGGCTAAAGTACTTCTGAAGGCACGGGTGTGTGTTGGATTGTGGCTGTAGGAAGGTGAATACTTGTGATATGGGTCAGAGGAAAGATCCTGCGTTTGTCCACCAGATCATTGGTGTCTGATGTGCAAAGCCGCTGAGAGTGTGAATCATTCTTCAGTGAGAGCTAACAAAATTCTTAGAGTAGGTTTCTTAACAGCATGCCTTCGTACTTTTCAATGGACTAAAAGTTGGCCTTCGTACTTTTCAATGGAATAAAAGTTGTTGTTCTTGATTGGACAATGCTTAGTCCTTACCTAAACAAGAGTTGAGAGTACTACACACACAAAAAAACACATATATGTAACATTTATCTTTTGTGGATCTTATTGAGCCTACAATATAATTATATCTAATTATTATTGTAATTATTTTCTTCTTTGTAAAACTTAATCATGCTTTTATCCTCTTTTACTCAGAATAGAGATTGATACAAAGCTTCCACTAGTTGGTGATCAAAAATGGGTTATATGGATTTGTTCCTTCAATGTTCCAATGGCACCAGGGAAGACTCGCTCTATCGTTTGTAGTGCTCGAAACTTCTTCCAGTTCAGCATGCCAGGGCCTGCTTGGTGGCAGGTGAGAACTTCATGCTTATTTATTTTCTAGCTGTGCTTTTATTACAACCCATTAGTTAAACCAGCAGAGGTGGGTGTTGTGTTTTAGTAAACTATTTTTACTGATTACAAGTTGGATAGCATATGCTATGCCGAGAGGATAGCATACATTTCATGGTGATAATGCAGTTCCTATACTAGTCCTGTAATTTCCCCCGCTACAGTTTGTAGCAGTACACCTTTTGAAAAGGCAAGTAGCTAGAAATTCTGATGTCCAAGGGTGTACATATGTCACTAGGTTTTTGGAAGCAGAAGTTCAGAAATAGATTGCAGTAAGCTATAGAATAAGAACTTAGATAGCTGAGGTGTGAAATCTGGAATTAGTTCGTTAAATGTCGAATATTTTGATCCAAAAATAAAAATGTTGTATCCATGTTGAAAAGGTGATATCCTGATTAACTTAGATAGGGTTTTGAGATCACACTAGATATTAAGTCTCAACTTTTTGCATAGAACGCCTCAAGTTTAGTTTCTCTAGTTAATGTTTTTAGTTGCATGAAGGTCTATACAGCCATAGAAGAAGGAATCCAGTTGGTAACATTCCAGATTCTGAGGATTGGATGCCATACAATCCCTCAACCTAACTTTTGACGACCTTCAATTGGCTTATAGTTGATATGCATCAATTCTATTGTTGTTTCTACTGATTTCTCATTCCATAAGTAAGAAGTTTCAAATTTGTAAATAATTTCTGTTTTACTACATAATCAAATAATCTGAAGATTTGTGCTCAAAATATGGTTCAATTTCGATTTTATTAACAGAATGTTTTGTATCCTCATAATCTAGGATTTCCCTCATATTCAACTTGAAGTCTTAAATCTGTAAATAATTTCTGTTTTGCTGGATAATCGAATAATCTGAAGTTTTGTGCTCAAACTATGGATCAATTTCAATTTCTTTTTCCTAAACAGAATATATTGTATCCTCATAATCTAGGATTTCCCTCATATTTCTACTTGTACTGTCAGGTGATTCCTAGATGGCATGAACATTGGACTTCAAATAAGGTGTATGATGGAGACATGATTGTCCTTCAGGGTCAAGAGAAGGTCTTTCTATCCAAGTCAAAGGAGGAATTTGGTGATGTTAATAAGCAGTACACGACAATTACATTTACACCCACACAAGCAGATCGTTTTGTCTTGGCATTTCGAAATTGGCTAAGGCGACACGGCAACAGCCAACCTGAGTGGTTTGGTACAAGTGACCAGCAACCTTTGCCCTCAACTATCTTATCAAAACATCAGGTCCGGGAAAATAGCATTTCTTTCCTTTCTTTAAAGAACTGTCATAAACAAAAAAAATTTCAATAAAGACTACACCTACTTGCAATTTCTTTTTGGTTCATTGGTCTGTCTTTTCATTTTTTTTGTTTTTTTATGCAGATGTTGGATAGATTTGAGCAGCACACACTTAAATGTTCATCATGTAAAGGAGCTTATACAGCATTCCAGACATGGAAGAAGTTGCTAATTGGAGCAGCCGTTGTTTTCGCCTCAACGGCCGGGATCCCTTCAGATCTGCAGCTACGGATCATTTTGGCTGGGTTTGCCCTTGTGAGTGCTGGGTTAGCATATGCTTTACATGAACTTGAAAAGAATTTTGTTTTTGTTGATTATGTACATGCTGACATTGAATAAAGATGTATAGATAGGGAGTAGTATTGCATCAGAAATGAAAGAATTGTTCGTACTTGGTGTAAGGCCTTAGAAAGTAGAAACTAGTTTGAGAGTGTATCTTGGTTGATTATAGGACATCATAAGCAAAAGGTGCAAGTCTAAAATTAATCCCTTACTTGAAGAGCCAAGGCTCCATTTGGGTGATCAAACAATTGAAAAGATATTGATTATAGAAATTGAAAAATGAGAGCTTTGACCCCCACCCCTCGCCGCACTCCGGTCACATTGTTATTAATGTGACCAATGCATTAGATTGGAGTAAATGCTTTGCCTTTGTTATGGATATAATGGGAGCTCGTCCTAATTGCCATGCCCAGGTCTGTATCCAATATTTCTGACATGTTTATGTTCTTGCATGTGTAATGCGTAGCGATGAACCAACATACCCACTACATATTTTTGCAATGGAAATAGAAAATCTCTAGCAGCTTTGTTGTTCTTTTGATTTTATATCTTCCACCCGTCAGTGTAATTTCACTCGGTATTGTTCTCTAACCTTCTGTTTTGTTCAAGCTCCAGCAAAAGAATCGATAGTAATTTAAATTCTGATTAAAGTCCTACACTCCTACTCATGTGTAACATCAGATGGATGCTCGCTCCTTAGGAATATAGGACTTTAGGACACAGAGAGATAAGGGGATTACAAATAAAGAATGGCTTTATCCCTACAGCTGTGTTCAAGTCCTGGATGCCAAAACACTAAAAATTTATATCTTATTATAAAAGAGTTGGCAATTCTTGGCTCATACACAAACATGCCATTACCAGCATTGAAGGTATTAGAGGAGTCTTCTACAGTTTGTCCTGGCACTCTTTACAGAATTGAGATATTATGTATGTATCAATCAAATTGTAACAGAACCTTTAGACTCAATTTGTCAAAAGTATATACAAGTGCACTGCCTTGTAGCCTGTAATGGTTCTGCACCATATAAAAGATGCAAGCACCATTTGACCAAAACCCAAAGTCTGAAAGTGTGAAGAGAGGTTCCCTCTAATTCACACCGATAAATGAACGTACCGTCCTTCCTTGCTATTTTCTTTTATTTCATCATCAGAGTAATAAGGATGAGACCAACCAATATGAAGACCAACCATTTGGACTGATGAGAGCAGCAAAGCTTGAATGTGCCAAAGTTTTGACTGAAAATTTTCCAACTTTGCTTTGAACTTCAAAATCAAAACCCGCTCCCTGTTGTTCCCTCCTTTCCTATTTCAACCCTTCTATATAGAGCAGAATCTATCAATAGTCTGTCATGAACTAGCTAGCTTTGATATGTTCCATGGCTTAACCATTGTGCCCCATCCGGTTACAACCTTGCTGCTTCTGCCTTATAGATAGATCTGTAGTCACTGCAACGCCTTAGTACTACCATGGCGTCTTCTCACCAGAAATTATTCTCCATCTTCAGCTTCCAACAAGTTCTCGTAGTTTTGAAAATCATGCAACCCTCTTGGGGATCCCTGATCTTGAAGTATTTGATTGAGTTCGGATCACAAGTTAGAAAAAAATTAAAAATCCAATGATGTTGTCTACGTACTTAGTAATCATAGGAGTTGCATGTCAGTGGCTAGGTCTCACTCCTCGGTAATCTCTCTGCTGTGACTCTGTGAGATGCACTATGAAAAAGCACAGTACATTTATTCAGTCCTAGCACTGCCTTATGTAGGGAGTCAAGGAGTTCTTGATAAAATTGCATAGTTTGAATCCTAGATTTCTGACAGAAAGAAGAGAAATTATGCTGATTAGCTTGCAATGCTTTACATTAATGCAAATGAATCCTTATCGGCATGTTATTTCTAGGAAAGGAATAACAATCAAAGGATGGTTTTGTTGGTGAAAAGATTACATATCTCCGTTTCTCCTTCACATCCTTGTCCTGAGTGGCACTCTAATGGAGTAGAAAATGCTTCTGAAAACTACACAATTTTTTCCCTAGGGTTAGAAGTGCGAAAGTTTACACTAACTTAAGTAATGAAAAAATAGACAACATAGATCGCCTTCACCTCCTCATCCCTAATGGGTTTCTATTGTTTCGGCAGCATTCTCTAAGGTTAGTAGTGCAAAAGTAATTAAACAATAAAACTACAGTTAAGGAGGTTGAGAGCATGTTTAGTAGACTCTCTATTTTGGCTCCTAAGCTATTTTGGAGAGCATGTTTAGCTTTTTATCTATTTTAGCAGCTGCACCAGACTCTTAAGTGGCTCTCAATTATAACTTTTAGCTATCTCGCTCCTAAATATAGAAAGCGAGATGAGACTCTCTATAATTTAAAACATTCATTTTTAAACTATTTTATGTAATTTATAAATACATTTAAACTATTTATATTCATTTAAAAAATAATATAAATTCAAAACTAGTCAGAATAGAGAGCACTGATGCAGATGTATTTCTAAAGTGGCTAGCTAAAATGACTTTTTAGCTATTTTGGCTAAAATTTAACTCAAAAATGGCTAGCATTGCTAAAGATACTCTGACAACTTCTCCAAAAAAAAGAAAAAAAGGAGGTTGACAATTTTGTAATGAAAGAACAACATTATATCTCCTTCACGTCCTTGTCCCACATGGATTTCTAATGTTTCAGCAGCATTCTCTAAGGTTAGAAGGGCAAAACTTGACAAATCTGTGATGAAAAGAACAACATTATATCTCCTTCGATGATCCGTACGTCCTCACTCTACATGGGTTTATAATGGATTAGAGATCATTGCTTCTGAAACTAAATGCTTTTCCCCTGAGGCGAGAAGTGAAAAAGGTTTCCGACAAATCCAGAGTAAGGAAATCAATAAGATGGAATTTGTTAAATGGATGTGGCCAGACTGCTTCACTGAAAATACGTACATAACCAAATCAAAGCTGATTAGAAACTGCTTGCAAAGTCAAGAAAGTCCCTAAATACTCTCAATTTCAGTCAAGATAAAGTACGGGGGATTATTCAAAAAAAAAAAAAAAACAAAAAACAAAAGAGTATGGGGTCAGAAAAACCAGAGGTGATAGATGGTCACTTGGTCAGCCAAGGAAGAGGTGAATATGAACAGAACCCAAGATATCTTAATACAAAACTACAGTTCTAATAATATTCTTAATCCGTAATCTTATGAGGATTGAAAAAAAATCCCTAATCTTATTAGGAGAAGAAAATCATCAGGATTGAGAAAATTCTTAATTTCATGAGGGGAATATTTAAAACGTTAGGAGCAAGTAAGGTATATTTCTCAACCGGATATTAGGGGAATATTTATTCTTGCAAAAGAAAATGTTAGACAATGTAGAACAAATATATATATTTATATGATTTACGACTTTACAAATGAAGGGGAATTTGAGTTTTAATTTCTAAATTAATACCTAAATAGTATACAAGTGACACACCAAAACACAGAATCAACTAGATAAAGAGGGATGGAATGAATTAATGATGTAGTCAACCACTATTAACACGTTGGCAAGGTTTCAAATTTCAAATTACGAATCAAAACATGTTTTAGCAAGGAATCAATCAAGAACAAAGATGAACGCATACAAAGTCCGTTTTACTTACCTTAATTAAATCAACTATATGAACGCACCTTAGTTAACCCTATTAAGCATGCTAATTACTAGTGGTAGCTAATCACTAACAAAAACACAATCAACGCATTAAGCACACATGAAAGTTTGATCAATTCAAGTAACGAAAATTCTTCGGTGCACGGTAGGTGGAAGTGCACGCGCGACAATCTGAGCCATACGATGGAAGTGCACATCCTATCTCAGCCGCATGATATGTGGGCTCGACTATCAATGTATGGATCATCCAATCACCTTTGCTGCACGTGGGCTGTGTATGTACACCGCCGTGTACTGAATTTGATCAATTCAAGTAAAGACAACAAGTTAGAACGTCAATCATATCATACAAAACTCATTATTGATTTAGCTAAGGAACTATAGGTTTTCCACTTCAATTATTAAGACCTAGAACGCTAGCTTATCTTAATATGAATTCAATTACATGCTCATCAATCAAAGTTTGTGATTATTCATTCATCATCCATTCTTTTTATTAGAGAATCTAGAACCTTTGGAAGGTTAGCTAGAGTTATGACAAAAAAAAACCGTGTTTTGGATTGTGAAGAGACTGCAACATCTGAAACAAAGTGTCTGTGGTATTGCACCTCACATCTGGGCTGCCATCATTCAGCCATTCAAACATAACATTAATATAATCCCTGAATTCGACAGCTAAACCCTTTCTTTCACTAGGATGGTATTTCATACAAATGCCAACTATAGACCCGATCGCTGTTAGAGTGGCACATCTATACTTCATGTCCTCCTTTACCATATTTTACCTCACAAATTCTATAACGGGACCTAGAATTGCTTGGCTCACTGTCCTGGAAACATTTTCCACGTAGTGAGCGCCAACATTTGAGATGTCTCGATGAAGTAAAGTATCATAGATGTTAAGCACAAGATAAGAAAGTAGTTTTTGAATCAGTATGGAATGAGGGGCCTTATATCCTCCTAGTCTTCATTCTTCAAATCTGACGAGACTCCTCTCTTGTAATTGGATTTCTTTTAACTGCACCAAAGAAGTACACAATTTAAAACCCCATCAATGTAGTAAGAGCAAGTAGGGTATCTTTCTCAATCGGAGATTAGGGGAATATTTATTCATGCAAAAGAAAACGTTAGACAAAATAGAACAAATATATATATTTACATGATTTATGATTTTACAAATGAAGGGGATTTTGGGTTTTAATTTCTAAATTAACAACTAAAAAATATACAAGTGATACACCAAAATACAGAATCAACTAGATAAAGATGGATGGAATGAATTACAGATGTAGTCAACCACTACTAGCATGTTAAGTTTTAAAGTTCAAATTACGAATCAAAACATGTTATCTCAAGAAATCAATCAAGAACAAATATGAACGCATACAAAGTCCTTTTTACTTCCCTTAATTAAATCAACTAGATGAATGCACCTTAGTTAACCCTATTATGCATGCTAATTACTAGTGGTAGCTAATCATTAACAAAAACACAATCAACGCATTAAGCACACATGAAAGTTTGATCAGTTCAAGTAAAGACAACAAGTTAGAACGGCAATCATATCATACAAAACTCATTATTGATTTAGCTAAGGAACTATAGGTTTTCCACTTCAATTATTACGACCTAGAACGCTAGCTTATCTTAATATGGATTCAATTACATGCTCATCAATCAAAGTATGTGATTCTTTGTTCATCATCCATTCTTTTTATTAGAGCATCTAGAACTTTTAGAAGGTTAGCTGGAGTTATGACAAAAAAACCATGTTTTGGATTGTGAAGAAACTGCGACATCTGAAACAAAGTGTCTGTGGTATTGCACCTCACATCTGGGCTGCCATCATTCAGCCATTCAAGTAGAACATTAATATAATCCCTGAATTCGACAGCAAAACCCTCTGTTTTACTAGGATGGTATTTCAGACAAATGCCAACTATAGACCCGATCGCTGTTAGAGTGACACATCAATACTTCAAGTTCTCCTTTACCATATTTTCCCTCACAAATTATATAACGGGACCTAGAATTGCTTGGCTCACTGTCCTGGAAACCATTTCCAGGTAGTGGGTGCTAGCATTTGAGATGTCTCGATGAAGTAAAGTATCATAGATGTTAGGCACAAGATAAGAAAGCGATTTTTGAATCGGTATGGAATGAGGGGCTTTATATCTTCCCAGTCTTCATTCTTCAAATCTAACGGGACTTCTCTCTTGTAATTGGATTTCTTTTAACTGCACCAAAGTTAGTACACAATTTAAAGCCTCATCAATGTAGTAAGAGCAAGTAGGGTATCTTTCTCAATCGGAGATTAGGGGAATATTTATTCATGCAAAAGAAAACGTTAGACAAAATAGAACAAATATATATATTTACATGATTTATGATTTTACAAATGAAGGGGATTTTGGGTTTTAATTTCTAAATTAACAACTAAAAAATATACAAGTGATACACCAAAATACAGAATCAACTAGATAAAGATGGATGGAATGAATTACAGATGTAGTCAACCACTACTAGCATGTCTGAAAGGTTTTAAAGTTCAAATTACGAATCAAAACATGTTATCGCAAGAAATCAATGAAGAACAAAGATGAACGCATACAAAGTCCTTTTTACTTCTCTTAATTAAATCAACTAGATGAACGCACCTTAATTAACCATATTAAGCATTCTAATTACTAGTGGTAGCTAATCACTAACAAAAACATAATCAACGCATTAAGCACACATGAAAGTTTGATCAATTCAAGTAAAGACAACAAATTAGAACGTCAATCATATCATACAAAACTCATTATTGATTTAGCTAAGGAACTATAGGTTTTCCACTTCAATTATTACGACCTACAACACTAGCTTATCTTAATATGGATTCAATTACATGCTCATAAATCAAAGTCTGTGATTCTAGCTTCGTTCATCATCCATTCTTTTTATTAGAGCATCTAGAACCTTTAGAAGGTTAGCTAGAGTTATGACAAAAAAAACCATGTTTTGGATTGTGAAGAGACTGCGACATCCGAAATAAAGTGTCTGTGGTATTGCACCTCACATCTGGGCTGCCATCATTCAGCCATTCAAGCAAAACATTAATATAATCCCTGAATTCGACAGCAAAACCCTCTGTTTTACTAGGATGGTATTTCAGACAAATGCCAACTATAGACCCGATCACTGTTAGAGTGACACATCAATACTTCAAGTTCTCCTTTACCATATTTTACCTCACAAATTCTATAACGGGACCTAGAATTGCTTGGCTCGCTGTCCTGGAAACCATTTCCAGGTAGTGAGTGCCAGCATTTGAGATGTCTTGATGAAGTAAAGTATCATAGATGTTAGGCACAAGATAAGAAAGCGATTTTTGAATCGGTATGGAATGAGGGGCTTTATATTGATTATACGCATTTCTATGCATGTAATTGTATCTAAAATACTAGAACTAAGCTAATTCTCAAGTCAATTATTATGTAATTAATCTATTTTTATTTATTGTGTAGGAAATAAGAGGAATTGCGGAAATCGGGAGAAAATTGTGGGAAATTGGAGCAAATAGGAGTTTTCGACAAAAGGACAAAATTATCGTAGCGGTCAAGTGTGGTCAACGTTGACAAAGAAAAGAAAAAGGAAAAAAAAAATAAAAAAAAATAATAGTGGCTAATTAATTAATCAATCTATGATTGATTAGTTATTTAAATTGTTAGCAATCTATGATTGATTAGTTAATTAAATTGATTGTTAGCAATCTATGATTGATTAGTTAATTAAATTGGTAGCAATGAACCATTTGTTCATTATGCAGCACGTGTGACCCTCTTCTCTTCTCAATTAACCATTTGGAATGGTTAATTGAATTATTGCCATCAGATCAAAGTGCAGCACGTGTTCATCATCAATTCTCCTTTTCCTCTCATCACCAGGAGCCACGTATCCCATACCCATGATCTTTCCTCTTGACCACAAAATAGCCACCCACCTCGCAATATATATATTCATCCTATTCTCACGCCTAGGGGGAGGAACCGAGACAGGAGCAGCGCCGCAAGGGAAGGGCTTTGCCCTTTCCCATCAGATCCATTCCTTCCCTTCTTCCCACAACAGATCATCACCATTCTTTCTCTTCTCCTATACCCACCAAGACCACAACCTCACACCCAATCAATTTTTATCATCTTCTCCAAGGATTTGGGTTAGGTATAGAGAAAGTATAATTCCAAGCTAGTCATGCTCACTCTCTAGTGTTGTTGTGACTAGTGTTGGTTTTCTCTCTCTTTTCTCAACTCTATACTCTCTTAATTTATTGTAATTTGATGAATTTTGTTGTGGGTTTGTTGATGGGTTGTGAGTAGTTACTTTTGGGAGCTAGGGTTTCTAACTCTAGCTCAATTTTGATGTAATTGACATATTTTTCAAGTGATAAATAATGTATTTTCATATGGGTGCACTCTAATTACTATGCTACTTGGTTCTTGATGCATGAATTTAGGGAATTAACCACTCTCTTTGTTATGTGTTGAGATTTGTGATGTGTGATACAATTGGTGGTTCTTTTGGTCACTAGCTTCATGTAATTAGTGTGGTGTGTCAAGTAGTTGCTTAATCGAAAATGAATGATTGCCTAAGTTTCTATTTTCTTGTGCCCTTCGCCTTTAATCCTAGACGTTGTGGCCCTAACAAGGCATAATGTTTAGGGTTAGAGAGTTCATTCTTGCCTTAACCGGAAGAATGGATACCAAATAAGAGAAATTGACTTAGTGGCCTTAACCGGCATTAGGTAGAGAACTAAGTAATCGTTACATTTTAGGTTGTAACTATTGCATGCTTAAATCCCTAATTTCTAGAGCTCTACGCCTTTAGTTCATGTTTTGGTAGCCCTACTAAGGTACTAACTCATGAATTAGAGAGTTCATATTTGTCCTAACCGAAAATGTGAATACCCTTAAGGAAATTCGGCTTAGTGGCCTTGACCGGCATTAAGTACGGGATTTGGTTCTCATGAAAATATGTTTGTTTGCTTGAAATGTGTTCGTTGCATTGAAATTGCTAGAGAGTGATCCCTAGTACCCAAAATCTCTCTATTTTATTTTTCTTCATTTTTAATTGTTGTTGTTAATTTAGTTTTTGGCCTAGTCTTTTAGAAAATTACAATTACAATTTCGAATGACAATTTCTATCTCATTGTAAATAGCCATCATTAGGCTCTTAGTTTTGATTAGGCTTTGGTGAAAACCAAAGTCGAGCATTGCTAAGGCTTGGTGCCTTAGATTAGCCTTTTTATTCACTTTATTTTTATTTTGTTTGCTTAGTGACTTTAGTTCCGATTACCCAAGGATTGTGGGTTAGCCACTAATCCCCGTGGTACGATAAACTTTGGGCTCAATATTTCTCTATTTTGACAACGATACGTACGCTTGCGTAAATGTGTATCCAAGTCATATATCCTCCCAGTCTTCATTCTTCAAATCTAACGGGACTCCTCTCTTGTAATTGGATTTCTTTTAACTGCACCAATGTTAGTACACAATTTAAAACCTCATCAATGTAGTAAGAGCAAGTAGGGTATATTTCTCAATCGGAGATTAGGGGAATATTTATTCATGCAAAAGAAAACGTTAGACAAAATAGAACAAATATATATATTTACATGATTTATGATTTTACAAATGAAGGGGATTTGGGTTTTAATTTCTAAATTAACAACTAAAAAATATACAAGTTATACACCAAAATACAGAATCAACTAGATAAAGATGGATGGAATGAATTAGAGATGTAGTCAACCACTACTAGCATGTTTGAAAGGTTTTAAAGTTCAAATTACGAATCAAAACATGTTATCGCAAGAAATCAATCAAGAATAAAGATGAACGCATACAAAGTCCTTTTTACTTTCCTTAATTAAATCAACTAGATGAACGCACCTTAATTAACCATATTAAGCATTCTAATTACTAGTGGTAGCTAATCACTAACAAAAACACAATCAACGCATTAAGCACACATGAAAGTTTGATCAATTCAAGTAAAGACAACAAGTTAATTAGAATGTCAATCATATCATACAAAACTCATTATTGATTTAGCTAAGGAACTATATGTTTTCCACTTCAATTATTACGACCTAGAACACTAGCTTATCTTAATATGGATTCAATTACATGCTCATAAATCAAAGTCTGTGATTCTTCGTTCATCATCCATTCTTTTTATTAGAGCATCTAGAACCTTTAGAAGGTTAGCTAGAGTTATGACAAAAAAAAACCATGTTTTGGATTGTGAAGAGACTGCGACATCCGAAATAAAGTGTCTGTGGTATTGCACCTAACATCTGGGCTGCCATCATTCAGTCATTCAAGCAGAACATCAATATAATTCCTGAATTCGGCTGCAAAACCCTCTGTTTCACTAGGATGGTATTTCAGACAAATGCTAACTATAGACTGTTAGAGCGACACATCCATACTTCAAGTCCTCATTTGCCATGTTTTTCCTCACAAATTCTGTAATGGGATCGACCTAGAATTACTCAGCCCCCTGTGCTGGAAAGAATTTGTAGGTAGGGAGCGCCAGCATTTGAGATGTCTCGATGAAGTAAAGTATCATAGATGTTAGGCATAAGATAAGAAAGCGATTTTTAAATAGGTAGGGAATGATAGGCCCTTATATCCTCCCAGCCTTCAAATCTGTCGGAACTCTTCTCTTGTAATTGAATTTCTTTTGACTGCATCAAAATTAGTACACAATTTAAAATCTCATCAATGTAGTAAAAGCAAGTAGGGTATCGTTCTCAACCTAGGATTAGGGGAATATTTATTCTTGCAAAAGAAAACGTTAGACAAAGTAGAACAAATATATATATTTACATGATTTATGATTTTACAAATGAAGGGGATTTTGAGTTTTAATTTCTAAATGAACAATTAAATAATTTACAAGTGACACACCAAAATACATAATCAACTAGATAAAGATGGATGTAACGAATTAATGATGGAGTCAACCGCTACTGACATGTTGGCAAGGTTTCAAAGTTCAAATTACGAATCAAAACATGTTATAGCAAGGAATCAATCAAGAACAAAGATGAACGCATACAAAGTCCTTTTTACTTCTCTTAATTAAATCAACTAGATGAACGCATCTTAATTAACCATATTAAGCATTCTAATTACTAGTGGTAGCTAATCATTAACAAAAACATAATCAACGCATTAAGCACACATGAAAATTTGATCAATTCAAGCAAAGATAACAAGTTAGAACACTAATCTTATCATGCAAAACTCATTGTTGATTTACTTACGGAATTATAGATTTTCCACTTCGATTATTAAGACCTAGAATGCTGACATATCTTAATATGGATTCAATTACATGCTCATCAATCAAAATATGCACCCTAAGATCAATTAACAAATAAACTATGGGATTGAAGCACAAAATCAACAAACGTGTATAACATATTAGAAATCGCAATTCATAACTTTGAAAACCTAAAACCTAAAACCTAAAACATGCTTCATAGTATTTGAAAACTAAACATCTGAAATCAAGGTTTTATTCTCACATGAAATCGTAAATTCAATTGAACAAAAACAAAAACCAAAATCGAAATTGAAATAGAATTTGTTTTACAAAGTATCAAAACTGAAAACAATAAAAAGGTGTCCATGGTTACACTTTTAAATTCTTCAAGGATACAAGAGGCTTCAAAGGTGATGGAATGGATGAGACTCACGGCGAGGATACTTGAATGGATGAGGCTCACGGAAATGATGCTTGAATGGAGGAAAGGATGCTTCACGGTCTTGAACTTTGGAGAATGGACGAGTTGCCGAAAACTTGAGAGAAGAAGGGGATGTGTTTGTGACTTTGATTCTGAATTTTGTGGTAGTGAAAAAGTCTTTACAAAGCTCCCTATATATCGTGCACGGCCAAGGCTAGAGTCTTGATTACTTTCTACTTCAATGACATCATTCAACCAATCAAAATATTGCATGAGAAGTAGAGAATAATCTTGATTCTTCCTTGTAATCTTCTTTGCCAAAAATATCTTTTATCTTCCCTCAATTTGGTCTTCATTCAACTCATATGTAATCAGGAAACCTAAATTGATAGTTATTCTCTTTTATTTTTTTTTTCATAGTTCACACGAACTGGATATTCTCCAAAACTCTCTCCTGTTGCGATTGCCGAAATCTTCTTTTATTTTTCTTGTAATTCTCATGGAAAGAATCAATAAATGTAGGACCAAGACTCCTCCAAGACGCCATGATGCTTATAGAAACTTACATGCAAATCACATGCTTCAATCTTTGGGCCAAGCTTCTTTACTTGGACATTTCAAAGCCCATATTCTATTTGTGTCTTCTAGAACATTCTTGCACAATCTTGAGTCATCTTGAAGCCAAAGTATCTCCTAGCCTTCCCAGGTATCCTAGTATCATCAGGACTCCTCATGCTAATATGTTTCTTAGTCCAATTAGGACTCTTCATTTTCGAGATGTTCTGGAACCTTCTTGAGCTCTCCTTTTGTAACAGGGACTCCTAGTCATATTTTTTTTTCTTTTTCCTGGCAGGAATGGGTTTCCTTATCTAACTAGGATTCTGTCATCATTTTCTCGAGCTTACTCCTAGTTGACTCAGGATTCCTAATTCAATTGGGATTCCTTCTCATGATCGGGAAAACTTCATTTTTCGATTTCTTGTTCATTTTTGCACCTCATTTCTTCCTTGCATGCCTTTTTAGACTCAAAAGTACCTAAAAATGGAAACTAAGTTACAAATAATATTGTTAAGGAAATAACTAAGTATAATGTAGAGAGTTTAGCATTAATATCATAGCAAACATTGCTCTCATCATCTTTCTCACAGATAGAATCCCAAAATTCAATAGCTAGTAAAGATAGGTCAGTCATATTCCCATTTAGTGCAGAGGTAGTCAACTGTTTTAGCTTTTGGGAGTGGAGCTTGTCTAGATGAACAAGAAAATCATAGAAAAGGACCCAATCTTGGAAAGGCAAGATAATGCATCCTTTTTAGAATGCACGTCTGATGAGAAAACAGTGTCGAAGAGCCTTGTCATGATAATCTCTCTCTAGTTCTCGTCTTTAAAGTGTATGAGAGAAAAATCCAGTACAAAGAAAGAGCATAAGTAGTGAAACTTGAAATCTCACGGATGCTCATTTCTTGGAGTGCTGTATTCAAGACGAAACCCACGGTATTGTCATCCATATGGGAGAATGATTGGCAAACATAAGCCATTGTGGTCCAACATGCTTCTTTTATGACAGCAGGATAGAGGTAGGAGAAGAGAGCTGGACCAAGGCAACAACGAGTTGAGGCCACTTGGGATCCTCCATAGAGGTGATCGATAGCAGCAATGAGCAGCCCCGAAAAGTCTCTTTCTTCCTTGCGAGGCGAGGAGAGTCCTCTGAGGAGGACCTCCTTGATATAGAAGAAGCAACATATAGAAGACACCTTAGGACCCATGGTATATGTCAGGTGAAATGTGAGCCGTGCATCCCAGAATCATAATATCCCTGAGCTACCTTGCCGGAGCAAGGGCGAACCATGTCAGTGAATCTTCGCTCATCATCTATTCTTTTTATTAGAGCATCTAGAACCTTATAGCCCCCGTTTGTTGTCAAGGAACACATCATTTTTATTATTTTTTGAATTATGAAGCCATTAAATTTACACCAGATCTCAAGCCTATGGAGACACTGCAAATATTGTTAGATCGGGCGAGCCAAGAAAATAGTGGCAGAGCTCTTCCGCAATATCATATTTACTTAGAGGATTTTCCAGAACCGGATGTTTGTACAGCTATGTGTCATGAGGTAATACTGAACAATGTGATTTATGAGAGAGCCGATGAACTTACTTATTGAGAGCCGATGAACTTACTTACTGAGATTGAACCCCATTATCCGCTGATCCCATCGATCAGCCCAAGTCACTTCTCCTCCTGTGTATAGTATTGAATAGAAAAATAAAATGAAATCATTTTTGTCCAAATTTACTGATAGATGGATAGAAGTTTTGGAGCACGCTATTCTTATGTGAGTTCCACTTCTTTCCTATCACCAACTTTTACTCCTCCAATGGTTCCTAATCGTTTCATCGTGTTAACCCAAATTCCTTGTTTTTTGATATTCTTTGCTGCTCTAATGTACCTCCAATTCAAATTTTGTTTGTTGAACTTGGTCGGTATCTCCTTATAGGCTTCCAATCCCCCTTGACCTTCTACGATCTTTTTGTTCCACTTCTACCGACTTTTAACTAGCAACAAACTCTGCATGCATACTCGTCTGGTAAGGTCGATGGTGGTCCGACGGAGTATGTGAAACTAAACTTACACCCCTTCATTGTATGACAACATGTTGTATTGAGCTGTAAATTGCCTTGCAAATGTTGTAGGTGATAGTACACTGCCTCCGTAGTCTGTAACTCTGTATAGTGCGATATTTTTGTATAGCAAGTAAATGCAATTGAATTGTTGTCTTTTGAGCAAATCACTAAATTTTATGGCACAAATACTGAAGAATGAAAGAAAGAAATAGGGTCTCCTCTAAGAATGTGAACATGACACGCCATCTATGTTTCGATGCACCAATTTTGAACTAAACAACTTGTAAGAAAAACTTTGATCTAGTACCAAAGATTTTCATTGAAATTTTACAAACAAGGTTGTTCTTGCAACTACATTTTCTCTGAAATATACAAATATACTATACACAAAAAATATCAGCTTTGTTTCCTAATATATTTTTTTTTGCTACACAAACCTTCAAAGTATTGGTTTTTAGACAAGAAATGAACATAAACACTTTAGAAAATGGCACTTCAGAAAATGGCCTTCAGGACAAGAGTGGAGTGATAAATCCTAATTACTAGGAAAAAGAAGATTAAATTCCGATCCACACTCAGTTCTGAATAATATATTAAGGACCTACGGTAATGTGCGTGAGTACCCAATGTTTTCAAATGCGAAAACGAAGGCGAAGGCGTCTTATTAGTGCCTCACGAGGCGAGTGCCTCACGAGGCGAGTGCCTCACGAGGCGAGTGCCTCAAGGCGATGAGGCGACTGCTTTTCCCACAAATATTATTCTAATATATTACATTTATAAATTATATGCAAATACATAAAAATATAACCAAATAAATATATTATCATATTATCGAATTCTTTGGACTTTTGGCTTTGAATATGCAAATGGGCCATTATCTTTTGCATGTTACCTACCTATATTGGATTGGCCCAAAGAAATTTTCAGAAAAGGGACCTCTATAAAACGACGTCGTTTTGGCTGAAGGAAAGGAGAAATAAAAATACACGCTATTCCATCTTCTTCCTTCCGCCTCCCGCCGCATCAGACCTCGCCTTCGGAAAAAATGGCCGCCCCGACGCCTGGGCGGACGCTTTTCCAGCAGCAAGCCTCAGTTTAGACTGGCGAGGCCTTTTACGGTCGCCTCACACCGGAGCGCGCCCCGGGCTCGCCTCAAAATCGTCTTTGAAAATATTGTGAGTACCGAGTGCTGTTTTTCATTTCCTTTTCTTCTAGGACTCTATCACCCTCCTTGCAGGACACACCTCCGGAAGTACGTACAGTAATCTGACTTCACAAGTTTTATAGATGATGGAAATGAACAGGGAGCTTTGGTTAAATCTGAATTTGCTTATCAAAGCTATTGTTCATTTGGTCTGACCAAAATCAACAAAGGTCATCGAGTATATTGAGGGACAGCTGGGTGATGTCTCAAGGTGAACGACAACTGCTGCATATATAAAACTATCAGCTTGTGTAAACAAATACAGGTGTGTCAAAACGGTACAACAGAGATGGGCATTAATACAGATGTGTGTCAAAACTATGTATCCATAAATGGTAACACAACGGTTAAACTTTTAATTTGCTGTCAAATTCTCTTATATCCAAGTAAGGGCACCATATAAGAGAAGAGAAAAAAAGTTACTTGTAGATGCAGGTCAACTGAGTGGTGCTTTGCCTTAATTCCACCATCAGATAATAGTTGGACTGAGACCAGCGCTTGCATGTGCCAAAGTTTGGACTAATTTTGGACATATGCATTGGATTTTAGAAACCCTGACATTTATTCGTTCTTTAATATTTGAAGCCTTTAGAGAGGAGCAGACTCTATCCATAAAGCATAACGTGAACTAGCTATCTTTGTTATGTGCGTTCTATCGCTTGACCATTGTGCAACCAGTCCAGCACCACCACCACCACTGTGCCCCCAACCTTTCTTGCTTCTACCTTATATCGTGTTGCCACAAAACCATCTCAAGTATTTGTCCGGGCATGATACATCTCCAGCAGTAGAAATTAATTGTTCTTCATGTCTTCAGCTTCCAACAAGTTTTTATTATCTTGCAAAATGCAAATCATGCATTCCATCTTGGAATTCCCTGATTTTGAAAGTAATGATTAAGTTACAGAACGTGTTAGTACTGTGAATTGGCTTAGCAGATTGTTAAGTCCTCAGGCCACAATGGACTAGTCCAGCGCAGCCAACAAAAATGGCAGGCAGCACTTCACAATCCTGTATAGATATCCTACGTCCAGGATTTTTTTTTTTTTGAAGTTTGTAACAAGATGCATATATGTACGCGGTACACCTCAATGGTAAAATGAAACAAGCTGAATGAAGAAATACACAGAAGAATATCGATGAAGAGAACTAGCTAACTGGGATGCCCAAGTTTCTATTTGCAACTTGAGCAACATATGTAGTACTATGCAATGAAAACGAAGGATCTTTAGCAGCTTGTTTTGTTTTTTTCTATTTCATTTCGTTCATGGTTTAGTGTAATTGCAATTGGGAATATTTCAGGGCCAAATAATGGATTTTTGTTAATACTTCAACCTATTCCTAATTGTAGTTCTGACAAATCGCCTGCAGTGTTTTTGTGCATCAAACCCAAAACTTTACAGATAGAGGAACTTCAAATGCAAGTAGACATTGTGAAAGGCTATTTGTACAAACCTAATTCCATACCCCCAATTACTCAATATTAGATATACTAGATTCCAATATACTCAATATTAGATATACTGCTCTCAGTAGCAATAATTGTCACGCCCCGAATTTTAAATAAAGAAAATTCAAATCCGAAACGCGAGAACAAACACAAGAAAACACATATAGAAAATTTTTCATTTAAACTAAGTAACAAACAAACTGAACTCACAATGTCAATACCGACTCGTTCTTTAGAGTCACATATTACATTACAATAGTTTACAAATTAAACTGAATATCAATTCAACGTGTAACCACTCTCACCAACTCACTACACAGCGGAAGACTACAAGTATAAGCGCCCTTCTACACCCACGTGACAGAAAGTCCACCTCAGCTTCTGATGACGATTAATCGATATTTTAACCTGCACAATAACCCCTACACCATAAAATAGTGCACCAGGAATGTAAACAACAAACCCGGTAAGCTTTTCAGCCCGTATGAGTAAACTCAATTAAAGTGACTCACGTCACGCATGCTTATAATTTCTCAATTCGTGAGAAGAATTAAAGCAACAATATTTAACTTCACAAAACACAACCAAACATCAAATTCATATCATATCATATCATCTCAACGACAAATCACACTCACTTCCCCTCAACATAAAGCATTTGTCAAAACGATGACCTCACAACTCATTCACAACTCACTACAAATCTCAAACCACAACCGCACTTACAATTGAATTAAGTAAAATCAGTAATCCCTGCATGGAAACTTAGTTCAGGAGATCACATGAAAACAACAAAAGAATTCATAGTAATCCCTGCATGTAACTTAGTTCAGGAGATCACATGAAAACAACAAAAGAATTCATAGTAATCCCTGCATATAACTTAGTTCAGGAGATTACTTAAAATCAAACAAAGAAACCATAGTAATCCTTGCATATAGTTTAGTTTAGGAGATTACATTAAAACATACAATACAAAATGCAGTAATCTCTGCGTAGAAATTTAGTTCAGGAGATTACCTAAAAATCAATCATAGAAGAAAAAAGAAACCAAACAATAGAAATGAAAAAGGAAATTAATTAAAGAAATCAACAACTCATGCTAAAACCAAGACTTCACCGTTCAACTCCGAATACACCATCTCACAAAATAACTCGTTTCAAAACTCGACATCGTTACCTCAATCGTAGCCCGTCACCGCCTAAGATTAGAGCATCTGATTCCCTCAACTAATCGTAGCCCATCATCCGCCTAAGATCAGAGCATCCGATTCCCTCAACTAATCGTAGCCCATCATCCTCCTAAGATTAGAGCATCCGATTCCCTCATACTGGTCACTACGTCGACCCTAAATCCAAAATTCGTAACATACATGATAGCTTTCTCACCATATGTTCAACAATTCATTATTCAACATCTTACGTGCGGAAATAAAAGCTTGAATAATAATCAATCCATTCCAATCATCTCATCACTCGATAACACGCCAATCAATATATATATTCCACGTAAATATATATATATATATATATATATATATATATATATATATATATATATATATATATACACTACTACACAGAACACTTTTAATGACGTTTGAAAAACGTCATAAAATGGTTTTCATGACGTTTTTCAAACGTCATGCAGAACGTCGTCTCTACTGGTGCCGTCTTATGTGGCATGAATCGATGACAGTTAGAAAACGTCATAGAAAAGTATGTCCATGACGGTTAGAAAACGTCATAAAAAGTATTTCCATGACGGTTAGAAAACGTCATAGAAAGTATTTCCATGACGGGTAGAAAACGTCGTAGAAAGTATTTCCATGACGGTTAGAAAACGTCATAGAAAGTATTTCAATGACGGTTAGAAAACGTCATAGAAAGTATTTCAATGACGGTTAGAAAACGTCATAAAAGGAATTCCATGACGGTTAGAAAACGTCATAGAAAGTTTTTCATGACAGTTAGAAAACGTCATATGACATATTTCCATGACGATTAGAAAATGTCATAGAAAATGTAATACCCCGGAAAATCCAAATTAAATTCCGTGGATTTTTAGAAATGATTTCACGATAGTAGGAGCGAGTACGAAGCTTGAAGAAGTTGTGGAATTAGTTCGAACGATTTTATTTTCGAAAACGAACGTTTTTAGGGGGTCAACAAAGTTGACTTTTTATACGTTCAAAATTTGGGAAAACTTCCTTCATGAAAGTTGTAGAGCTCGTCGATACGAGTTCGTGGACATGTGGAACGCATTATTCGGAGTTCGTATGAATAAGTTATGAATATTTGAAAATTGGGAATTTTCTATAAATATAAAAAAAAATGTTGATTTTTCATTAAGGACGAAAACATGTTGAAATTGCGGAACAGTCCCCGCGTTTTCTCTGTTTTCCCCTCAGACCCGGCGGGTCGAGCTCGACCCGACCCGGCTTTTTCACCCCCCTCCAGCCTCCTCCGTCCCCGGACCCGGGCCTCCCTGGGATCGCCGGCCCACGACGAGCCTCCCTCCGGTGTCGCCTCGCCCCGTCGCTGCTCCCAGACCCGGATCGAAGAAGCCAGCCAAGAGGAATCCGACCCGACCGGAATTCCATTTTTCCGGCGTTGCATGGGCCGATCGTTCCCATTTTCGTGATCTCCTCCTCCCCCTGATCATCCCCATATAGGCCTTGCTTGACGATTTGGAGTGTGGAGTGAAAGATCACGAGTTGAAGATTTCGACGTCCCTGATTCAATCTGGAATCTGATCAGACGCACGAGATTAATCCAACTTCAACGCTTGATCTAGGACGATCTAGGCCGAACCAGGCTTAGCTCCAGGTATGAAAGTCGACCACCCTTTCATTTTGAACCAGTTTGTAGTTGGTCACTTTGCCATCTGAGGTGGTTGACCGCCGCGTTGACCGCCCACTGACCACCGCTTGTGGCGGCGCATCAGACCATATTTCGAGTTTTCATTATCTAGGCGATGATCTATGCATCCATACGAGCGTTTTGATATATAACATGGTCATGTTAGAAAAAGTTGATAAATAGTGGATTTTCGTTTTGACGTTACTATTTAACGTTTTTACGTTTATCTTCGGTTTACGATCTGTGAAGATCTGACCATCGGTTTTGCTTCAATTTTGGATATGTTGATCGTATGACTGTCCCGGTGACTTTGTGAGGTCACGGGCGAAGATCCGACCGTTGGATCTTCGTATAATTGAGAAATAGTGATTCGGAAGGCGATTCGTGAGAATCTGACCGTCGGATTTTCATATAATTTTATGGAGATGTTTGTTAGAGTGATTCAAGAAGATCTGAGTCTTCGTGATAATTTTGGAGGATGATCCTAAAGGCGATCCGTGAGGATCCGACCGTTGGATCATCATTAAATTCAGATCCGACCGTTGGATCATCGTATAAATTCGATCTGACCGTTGGATCATCATTAAATTAGAATCCGACCGTTGGATTTCCGTATATGTGTGGGTTATGAATGATTGCTAAGTTAAGATCGTATCTGACTAGGTGATTGACGGTTTGAGTTGGTGGACGATTGTGGATCGTATTTTGAGCTGAATTTAAGACGCAGCGGGATTATCGAGGTGAGTAAACCTCACGTGGTTCATATTACGAACCCAATACAATTAATTGCTTTATTTTGTTGCAATCATATGAACTATTGTTGGTGTTACTAGACATTCCTGTGTGAATGTCTGTATATATATTATTACGTGAAATAATATGTATTGTTGGAGTTGTGTTGAGTTATTGTTGAGAAACAATATATTGTGAGAGATATTGAGTTTATTGTTGAGAAACAATATATTGTGAGAGGTGTTGAGTTTTATTGTTGAGGAACAATAAATTGTTGTGATCTGTGGAAATCACTAGGTCACGAGGTGACCATGGCATCTATTAGTGAATCACGCTCTCGTACCGGGCTGGTGGTTATTAATAGTATTAAATCGTAATCACGTCTGTGGCCGGACGAGTGGTTACGTTCAGTTAGAGCTCTAGTCTGTCTGCCAAATGTGGAGTGACCTTATGAGTGAAATTGAGAGTAACTCATAAGTGTCAATATATATATGGTAACCTTATGAGGGAAATTGAGAGTAACTCATAAGGGTCTATATATATATATGAGTCTGTCTACCAAATGTTGGGAAATCTTATGAGCGAATTTGAGAGTAACTCATAAGTGTCTATATATATATATGAGAGTGAGGGATCTTATGAGCTAAATTGAGAGTAACTCATAAGTGTCTATATATATATATGAGAGTGAGTGATCTTATGAGCTAAATTGAGAGTAACTCATAAGTGTCTATATATATATATGAGAGTGAGAAAGTAACGTGGGTTTGTGGTGGTCTTGTAATTTAATAAATCAACAGTTCTTTCTTGTTTACTCATACTAGCTGTCAAAAGCTTACCGGGTTTTGTGTTGTTGCAACTCCCGGTACACTATTCAAATTGTGTAGCGGGTAATCCTACAGGACGGGAGAACCAGGACGGTGATCGTGCGGTTAGAGCAATTGTTAGAGTTTTACAGCAATTGTAAGTTGTGAGGTGTGTTATGCTCATTTAGAGCTTTACAATATTGCTTGTGAGAGTGAATTGTAATAATGAACTCGAGGTTTCGAGATTTGGAGTTTGTGTACCTTGTGGTGAGATTATATTGAGAAAAAAATTCAGAACGTTTATTTAATTAAGTGGTTTAATTCATGTTTCGGATTTGAATTTATTATTCAAAATTCGGGGCGTGACAGAAAATTTGCTAAAACGTCATTAGAAATCATCATGGTAAACATTTTTATGGCATTTGCAAAACGTCATAGAAAGAAGGCAAGAAGCAGTGAAGCGAATGACCCTATGAACTCCCCTCAATGATCTCTGAACACCTCTCCCCTATGTTCAATTTTATCCCAAACTAATACAGGAAAAAATTAAATGCATGCGCAAAAGTTACATTAGTAAATCACCATATAAGCAAAGAGCCTTGAGCTTTGGCCCGACACTTGATTTGAAACCAGTGAGGCAAACATCACAGTTACCACTTCTTCCATTCATTTTCCTACACTGCTAAACTACAGATTCTTCACATTCAATAGAAAGCGAATCATCGTCATCATCGCAAACTTAAGAAAGCATCAAAAATCTGATCTTTATAATATGTTTCAACAAAACATATATACAGACTCCCCTTGAACTACATCCAGCAAAACAGAAGCCAACAATATGATCACAAATCCAACTACGCATTAGATTGCCATTAACAAATTACAGAGAGAAAATACTCCAATTCCAGATCTAGGAACTCCAAAACCAGAGAATTGAAACACAAAATCTACATCTAAAAGATTAAACATTTCCCAAATTTCCATTAGATCTCTCTCAAGCCCTCTTGCGGATCAGAAGCTCAGTGCTCTTCTGGTACGTCTTGATCTCCCTGAGAAGAAGAGAAGGGGTTGATGGGTTTTTGGATGAGATTGAGATTTGAGAATCGGAGAAGGTTGATCTTCTGGTACTTCTTGATCTCCCTGAGAAGAAGAGAAGGGGTTGATGGGTTTTTGGATGAGATTGAGATTTGAGAATCGGAGAAGGTTGAAATGGTGATGGTGGGAAGGGATGAGATTTGCGGGGTTTATAGTGGAGAGTGGGAGAGGTAAAACTTTAGGGAGGTTTAGAATGGTGTGGAGAGGGAGTTTGGGCCGTTGATGAGGACTCTAATGGACAGCTGATGTTGTAAGAGAAGGTGGTGGAGATCGCGATCCGCGTGCTATTGCTCTGACCAATGGGATTAATTTCTCGGCTTGATAATAATTTGACCGAACGGAATACCTACTCCATATGAGAGAATAAAAGATCTACATTTCACTTAAAACTAGAAAACCTACTCCTTGTCTAGATTCGTCTTCAGGGAATTTCTGCCCTCACTTGGATTCCACTCCTCACTCGGATTTCCTTCGAAGGGAAAACCCAAATTCGCTTTGAGGAGATTTTTCCTCACCTATATTCGTTTTAAGGAGATCTCTCCTTACACAGATTTGCATTTAGAGAATTACTTCTCACACAACATCACCTTGAAGGTATTTCACCTCACCTGGATTCTCCTTGAGGGGATTTCTCCTCACATAGATTTCCCTTGAGGAGATCTCTCTTCACATAGATTTACATCTAGAGAATTACTGAGTTTTTTTATATTTTTAATTAGATTTTACATTTTTTTAATTTTTTTTTTATGGAAGCGAGCTAAACAAAAAGAAAAGAAAACATGCACACCATCTTATTGATTTAATATTACAAAAAGGAAATTGGAACTACGCTATACTAAGCCTAATCAGTAGCTCCGGATGGGTTGAGGCTGAGCTCAAGAGAAACTGGAGATCCACGGTTGTAACCGCCTGAGCCACCGAAATAGTAATCATATGCGCTACCTTCCTCGGAAGTAGTCTTCGGGTTACCATAGACGTCCTCGCCGTGCACGGGGAACAGAGGAAGAGTTTCAAACTCCTGGCGAACTCCTCCTCGTTGTTCCATGGAAGATTGTCCTCCTGTTGTGGAACCAAAATTGAGATCAATGGATCCACCAGCACCAGTAGAACTAGTGGACCCAAAATTGATGTCAATGGATCCACCAGCACCAGTAGGACTAGTGGACCCAAAATTAATATCAATGAATCCACCAGTACCAGTAGAACTAGTTCCCACGGGCACTTGAGCAGCCTGATTACACCTCTTCATCTGCTTCTCTCGTGCCCTGACATTCTGGAACCAAAAATAAATGTTCTTGCCCTCAACCTGTCCATACTGTTGCAGCTGGAGACAGATCTCGTGAATATGCTCTGTAGTTGGGGTCTTAACTCCCTTGTCGTAGTAAACATCCTTGAGGATTCTTATTTGATCTGGAGTAGGAATCCACCTGGTACGGCTTCGCCAGAAATCCGTGTTGGCACTACTCCCGGCTGCTTGGTTGTTTCCTCCATCCTCGATTTGTTGCTGGGTTTGTAGCTCCATTAGTTGCAGAGTTCGTGGTTCCATGGTGATGAGTTGAGAGGAAGTGTAAATTGAAGAACGAAGTTGTTAAGTGTTTGTGGGAGATTGACCTTAGAAGGATTAAGGTCGATGAAGGGGTGTTGGAGATCTGAAAGTTCAGAGGAAAGAAAAGATCGAATCTTCAAATGGAAGAAAAGATCTGAGAAAGAAGGATTGAAGATTTGGAGGAAAAGATTGAAGATCTGAGAGTGAAAAACTGGGGATTTGAGAAGAGAAAGGCTGAAGAGTTGAGAGAGAAAGGCTTGAGCTCGGAAGAAAATTTCTTTTCCTTTGGAGTGAACAGTCGCATCTCCAGAATGCACCTATTTATAGAACAAGGTGAGCAGATCTCCACCGTTGGATGAACGATCTCAGAATTTGAATCCACGCGTTGGATTAAAGTCGCCCCGAAACCCGGAAAAGCTGTTGGCGCGTGTTGAGCGTGTAAGGGGACATGTCGAATCTCGAGGCGCTGTGGCAGACAGCTTTAGCCGAAAGTGATTCTGATTGCCTTAAATCACGGAAGGGATAAGCCGTGGCAGGTGGGCCGTACGTGGGCTTGTCTCGGATCAAGGCCCTCACTGTAGTTGTGGGTGGAGGCCCAATGGGCTGAATTTCTGAATAGTTTTGGGTGAAATCCTTGGGCCAAATTCCTGAATAGTTTTGGGTGTTTTGGGCCAAATTTGAAACAGCTTGGTTTAAATAAAAGGAATGGTATAGTTATCATCGAGAGCAGCTTGTGCTCGAGTGGTTGAGAGCGAGATTCATGTGCAAGAGGTCTGAGGTTCGAACCTCGCCTCTTGTTTATTTTTATTATGTTCGTTTATGACATAATAAGTATAACATTTGTGTACGGAAGTATAACATTATATATATATCTGTAGTCATTCACGCAGGAATGACCACTAATACCAACTATAGTTTTATAAATTATTCCTTTCAAAAATCATTTTATATCAAAACATTGTTTTAACTTACCCATGAACCGTTGTCGATCAAGTTCATATATTTTAAAACAAATAATTTGTTTCGAAAATGATTTCTCATGCTAACAATAAAATATACTAAAATAAAACATAACTAATTTATCAACCGAAACACCGTGAGATTTACTCACCTCTAAATCCCGCTGCGTCTTCTCTTACAGCCGAGATAAAATACCGGACGTACTGTCAATCACCTAAAGCAAGTACAACCTCGATTCAGCACACGAATTAACAAAAACCATTTAATTCCGAAACACACTAAAAATCCGAAAGTGACGCCAATCGAGGCGAAACTTCATCCGAGACCACCTGAGGTCTCCAGAATACTTGTACGATCAATCCATCAAAATTACAAGTCAATCGGACGACCGAATCCCTACGGATCATAAACCGATCAAACTGAAAACCCTAAAACTTTGAAAATTCATAACATGCTCATACGATTTCCAAAAATTACAAACTATATATCGAAATGCTCGTATCGACGAGTAGATCACACTGAAGAGCAGAAACTGCCCCAGAGGTGGCCGGAGGCCGCTGGAAACCACCACCACAGTGGCGGCACAGCCACCAAACCAAAGTCAAAATTTGACAAAACTTCCAACATCAAAGTTCTTCATCTCAACTCCAATTGAAACATTCATAACTAGTACAAAGTCAGAATCAAAGCCATTTGGCCGGAATTTACCTCGCAAGTTCAGAAATTCGAAGAACCTAGATTCCCAATCTTCCAAATTCGAGCTCCACAGGTTAAATAGTTGGAAGACGCTTGGAAAGAAGCATCTACGTCCTCTGGGCTAGAAAAGCCCTCAAAGAACTCGAGCTAAAGTGGCCGGCGATTTGAGGCTATTTGCATCTCCACCGTGCAACTTCTCGGCCTTGTAGCGTAGTGCACATGTCTACCCACACCGTGAAACTTCATGGAGACGACGTTGGGACTGGGGCGAAGAAATAGGGACAAAAATCACGGCCTATGGTGGCCGGACGGCGGAGAACGAAGCCGCCGAAGTTGGCTGGGCGGAACTGAGGTCGGGGGAGAAACTTTCCCTTTGGCCTTGTTTGTTTCCTGGAAAATGGGCCTTGGGAAAGGAAAGTGTTTCCTTTCCTGTGTTTGGGACAGCCATTGGAAGGGAAACACTTTCCCAAATGAAGGGAAAAAGTGGAGGAAATCCATTCCCTCCCCCCCCCCCCCCCCCCTCCGTATTCACTTTCCCATGGGAAAGGAAATTGATTCCTTTCCTTTCCCACCAACCAAACATAGCCTTTGTGGAAATTTTCGGGTTTTCTGAAAATTTTTGGGATTTTTGCTATTTAACTAAAATGGAAACTTTTTCCAATGGCCATAACTTCTTCATACAAACTCCGATTTTCGCGTTCCACATGTCTACGAACTCATATCGACGCGCTCTACAACTTTCGTGAAGGAAGTTCTCACAGAATCTAAACATATAAAAAGTCAAACTTCGTAACACGTGCATTTCGAATAATTATTCGTCCGAAAATAATTCAACTCCACCCTCGGACCACGAAATCGTACAAACGAACACTTTATTAATCCCAGGAAACATTTAGGAATTAATAACAAATTTCCGAGGTCTTACAATAATATACAAAGATATTCCACCAGTTCAAGCTCTCTCAGAAAACCAGTGTGTTGGAAGGTTCTGCATTTGCTTGATTGTATCAGTCAAATGTGCCCAAGCATTGCTCCAAAAGATGGCACAATCTTGAATGAGAGGCAGGGGTCAAATAAATACATTCTATAATATATATATATATATATATATATATATATATATATATATATATATATATATATATATATATATATATATAGCCCTTCTTGGGTGCGGACGTCCGCACTTTTTGCTTCGGTGCGGATTTCCAGTTTTTCCCCACTTTCCGATTATATTTTCACATCTTAGCCGTATATATATATCCCATTCCCAAAATACTCCTCCCTACAACCCCAGAAACCCTAATTAGTAGTAGTAAACTTAGTCCCCTCAGAAACAGCGTGCTTAGCAAGCTCACCAGGAAGCACCAACCTCACCGCAGTCTGAATCTCCCTCGAAGTGATTGTCATCTGCTTATTGTACCTCGCAAGCTTGGAAGACTCGGCAGCCAGCTTCTCAAATATGTCATTGATGAAACTGTTCATAATCCCCATGGCCTTGCTCGATATCCCAATGTCAGGGTGCACCTGCTTCAGGACCTTAAAGATGTAGGTCTTGTTGGTCCCCACTCTCTTCTTCGGACGTTTCTTCTTCTTCTCGGCGGCGTCCTTCGAAGCCGGAAGCTTCTTCTCCGCTCGGAGCTTCTTCTCAGCCCGTATATAATATAAACCCAAAAACCCAACCTCTTCACATTCACAATCCAAAAGCCTCTCTGTTTTCTAGTCTCTAAAAACCCTAGAAAGCTCTGAAACCCTCAACAATGGCACCAAAGGCAGAGAAGAAGCCGGCCGGGAAGAAACCGGTGGAGGAGAAGCTAGCTGACAAGGTTCCGGAGAGCGGGGTGGGATTTCATTGGTTGAGACAGAGAGGTGCAGATCGATGACGTGGAGACTTGGATGTTTGACTGGTTGTAGTGGATGGGCTGTAATTGAGCGGGGCCCTAATAATGCTTCTTTGATTTTGAAATGGACTTTTGGGTTTCGCGGGCAGGGCAATGAAGGCGGGCTTTTGTAAATTTACTCTGGACTCGGGTCGGGCCGGTCCGAAGAAACTAAGACCGAACCGATACCTTGAGTACAGTTTGGATTTTTGGCATTTTTTTTTAGTTTTAGAAACGAGCAAACCCGAACCAACAACAATCAGTTTGATTCCATCAATTTTTTGATCCCATTTTTCAGTTTAAAAAATAAAAAATTACAAGTTTTGAAATGTATGAATACAAATTGAAATTTTGTTTACATTCAATGAACTAAATTCCCTACACAGTCGACAATTTCACAACTTCAATACTCCATAAGTTCACACTACAAATTTAACAATTAAAACAAATATACTATACCCAAATATACTATACCAGTTCAGTTGTAGTGACTCAAAAGTTCACAACACAATACTAGAAGAAGTCCAAAGAAGCGAATATGGAATAAAGAATAATTAGTTGAGTATGTTTCAGTGTTAATCCGGAGACTAGGTATGAAGCAGGATTTGTTGTGGAGTTTATATTCATGAATGGTTTAGATTTTTCTAGGTTTAATTAAAAATAAGGGTATTATTGAAAACTTGCTAGGTGTAGTTAGAGATTCTATGATTTTGCTTGGTGTAAAAAACCTTATGGGTGTATTTAGATATTTGCTGGGTACATTTAGAAAGACAAAAAAAAAAAATAATAAGAATAAAATAAAAAAATAAATAGAAAATTACATATTTATTACTGGTTCAGTAGCTTTGTACATCTGTTATAGTAGTTTTTTGTATCTGTGTCAATGGCTTTTTATTACTGGTCCAGTAGCTTTGTACATATTTTATAGTAGTTTTCTGTACCTATGTCAATAGTTTTTTTTTATTACTGGTTTAGTAACTTAATTTGTACGTGTGTTATAGCTAGTAGATTTTTGTACATATGAAAGTAGTTTTTTAGATTGCTTATTTATTATTATCTAGTTGATAAAGAGTGCTACGTTTGCGGCACAACGATACATTGTTGTTTTTAGTTTTCATTTCAAATACTAATATTTTGTTATATCTCTGTTATTGCAGAATTCTTCCCCCTTGCATATCTACGTAGTCAATTTCGAAAATCATGTGAATTTGGATATTGAAGCCTCCATTGACCAAGATATTATTTGGCCAACCAAGAAATGTTGAACATGCTAAAGGTGGCAAAATTATGCCTATGGGTTTAGAGCGTCACCACTGAAAAATGACAGTAGCATTAAACATTGACTGTAGCTTTATACAACTATTGTAATAAATATTCACAACTATGGTAGTGACTTTTGACAACTATGAAAGTTGCTTTTTACATAGTGATATCATTGTTGACCGCTGCATAC
Organism: Rosa rugosa; assembly: GCF_958449725.1. NCBI lineage: Eukaryota > Viridiplantae > Streptophyta > Magnoliopsida > Rosales > Rosaceae > Rosa > Rosa rugosa. The sequence goes on along the minus strand of NC_084821.1, from coordinate 22,889,874 downwards.
TTTTTATATCATTGAATATGTTTTCTTTACTCGATTGTAGTAGCATTTTTGTTTTGGTTGTATCCTTTGCATTTCCATAGCTTTGTTAGTCTCTGAGAATACCTTTCTGAATCTCTAGGAGTAGTTTTTGTTCAGCTTGGTTATAACTTTTGGCATTGATGAGAGTAGCTTTTGTTACTGGTGAGAGTAGTTTTCTGGTATTGATGACAGTAGTTTTTATTATTGGTGACAATAGCTTTTGGTGTTGGTGATAGTAGCTTTTGTTGGTGGGGATAATAGCTTTTGGTTTTGAGGAGCGTAGCTTTTGTTGGTGACAGTAGCTTTTATTGCTGGTGAGAGTAGCTTTTTGTGACCTCACTGGAGATTGCTGGAAATCTCACAAGTGTAGCTTATGTTGCTAGTGACTGTCTCACCAGAGTAGTTTTTGTTGCTAGTGACAGTAACTTTTGTTGTTGGTGACAGTAGCTTTTGTGATCTCGCCGGAGGTTGCTGGAAATCTCATCAGAGTAGCTTTTGGTGTTAGTAACAGTAGCTTTTGTGGTCGCTAGAGACCCACCGGAATTGGCCGGAGACCTCTTTGGAGAGGAGAGAGAGAATGATTGTTGAGTTTTTACTCTAGTGGTATTTATGTAAATATGTTGGTTTTTATATCCAAAATTTAACACCTTTTTTAATCTAGTGGCCTTACGAGGGAAAAAAAATAGTTGGTGACCTTATGACTAAAAAAAACATTCAAATATGCACTTATATGTAATTAACCCAAAAATAAACTCTAAGCGCCGCTACCTCGACGCACTCCAAGCCCTAGAACCGCGACGACTTTTTCATCTAATTCCCTAAGAGATTATGGCGTCTATCGATGCTGTTACTGCCTCCTTCATTGCTTCCTTGACCCTTGCCGACAATGAGATCATTGATATCTCGAAAGTAGGTGGAGGAGCACTGCGTAGGGCTTTGCAATCTTACCTGCTTGCTCGCCCACTTGCGCAGAAACCTGCTGATCTGAATGACCTTCGTCGTTTTCTCTAGCGAGTCTGGGTTATGGAGAAAGAGTTCCAGATCCAACAGAGGGTAGACGACCGATTTATGATCTTTTTTGGTTTGAACCTCAGAGGTGGAACTTGGGGCTTCAATCAAGCACCAGTTGTGCTGCAGGAGTACTATGAGGTTTCGCCACTACACTAGGTCGCCATGACTGCCATGTTCTTTTGGGTTCACATCGCAGACACCCCACCAGACTTCGAGGTAAGGAAAATTATTGCTAATATAGCTTCTGTGATTGGAAGGTACGTATATCGAGTTGAATGAAAAACCATTTGAAAATAAGGGCAAAGTTAGGGTCCGAGTCTCACATGAGATCTCCAAACGTTTTTTCCTGAAGAAAACTTTAAAGCTAGACTCAAATATGGAGGCGGAGATTTCATTCTTCTTCGAGAAGCTCGTAGGCAAATGCAGGGCTTGTCATCTGATTTTACATAAGGGAGGAGCATGTCCCATGGCTGTCAAAGTTGTGCCAAGAGTGGAACAAGCTGCACAGAAAGTAAGATAGTTGATCTGGTATTAGGGTTTTCCAATAGCATATTTGTGAATGGACCATTAAGTTTCAAGGCATTCAGACTCTGTTGTTACATTCGGTGAGTAGGGCTCTATTTGGGCAGAAGATCACGCAACTGTACACAAGCCAATTGTGATTCGAAACCAGACTGTGCACTAGAATGATAGTATTAATTGATGACTCCCATGCATTATTTCCAGGGCTTGAGACTGAATTATCAAAGAGAGGTCACCCAACTTCCCCATTCTCCTCTCCGAAAAAGCTGAAAATATTGCTACCAGAGTTATTTGATCGACTTGCATGCACTGAAGCTCCTACAAAGCGACTGAAAATGCTAGAATTGAGTTCCAAATTCATAAACAAGGCGTCATGGTTGAGGGCTTGAGGCCCCGGGCAGTATACTTTTACTAAAAGAAAGTCTGTTGCAGACTAAGCCAAAGAAGATCGAAGAGAGGCAAAGTCCAATAGAAGGTAGCTTAAGCACAGGAAAGTTGCTTTGCATTTCTCACAAAACCTCTTAGCCCTAGCATTAAGGGCAAGGAGAAAATTTAAGTCTTTTCTTTTTTAGACTTTGTCTATTATTGCTATGTTATGGTTTTGCATAATTTATAGGCTTGTTTTTAAATAAGTGAGCATTGTTTATTAATGGGTGGTACTATAGTATATATACCAGAGACAAAACAGTCGGGTTTGCTCCATAAAACTCGGACTGCGCCAAAGTTTTTCCCGATTTCCTTCTCGTCCGGCGGCGCTCGTCGGCGTTGGTTTGCCATGCCGCTTTGGGCTGCTGCCGGGCGGGTCTTGAAAGCAGTTGCCAGGTAGTCTCCTGAATGAGGTTGGTTCGAGGCTTAGCGGAGGGGGTCCGGGCCGGTTGGTTTTGTGCAGGGAGGGTGGGTGTCGTCGGAAGCATCCAAGACCGGTGGCGAAGAGGCTTTGTCAGCGGATTTCCAGATCTGTGACGATGGCGTGGCTATGGCGATTTTCTGGGCGGATCAGTGTGGCGGTGAGGCTTTGGGGATCTGGGAGGATCGCTGGGGTGGCGTGGTTATGGTGGGTCTGGACCGATCATGGTGGCGACGTGCCAAGGCGGTTCTAGAAGTTCGTGGGGGCCTTGCGGCGGCTGCGGGTTTGGCAGTGTGATCGGCGACGCTGGAGGATGTGCTGGAGGATGAGGATGGGCACGGGTCAACCTTTTTCTGCTGGGCCCATTCTCTTGGGGCTGCCTTCTTGGGCTGGGGTGTTTTGCCCTAGACCCACCTATGTTTTTTAGTTTATCTAATTACAATAATTTTCTTGTATTAGGAAGCTATGCATTTCTATGCACTCTATGTACCTCTAGCGCCTCTGGAGCAGTACCAAAGGAGGGTTCTCGCTATGTCTACGAATTTAATTGTCTAATGAGTGGGTCTATGGATATGTACCACTGTGGGTACTACCACTATCTTCTTGTCTACGGTGGAAGGGTATGTAACGGCCTATTCTGGCTTCTGTTGCAATATATTAGCACCCGATTTGGGTTTGATTCAAAAAAAAAAAAAATAGTATATATACCACTTTTTCTTATCCATCTTGCATGATGGAGGAAGGGTATGTAATCTTCCGTGCTGGTTTTCATTTAGGACAAATTTCAGTTTAGTACCCTGAGGTTTGGGGGTAACATCATGTCAGTCCCTGCTGTTTCAATTTGATCAGCAACACCCCTGTGCTTTCAATTTCAATCAGCCGTGTCCAAATTTTACTGTTCCGTCCAAATCAGATGTTAAATGCTGACGTGGCAGCGACAAACTCAGCTAGTGGGACCAGATAGAGGGGTAAATTTGACATTTCACTTAATTTCCACATTAAAAAAAAAAAAAAAACCACTCTTTATCTCTTTCTCTCCTCCCTCTCTGTCCTCTCCTCCTCTTGTCTTCTCCGATCGAGCTCTCTCCTCACCTCAGCCACCATCGCCTTCTTCTTTCTCTCCCTCCTGTACTCTGCGCAGTCGTTTGACCTGGCTAGATCGTACTATTCTGGCATCTTCATCTTCGTCTTCTGGGATTTTTTTGTTTCGTTTTTCCGTTTTGGTCTCTCCCCCAAGGAATGGATCGGAGAATGGCCAAATTGATTGGAGGTGTTTGGCTTGGGATTATCGATCTCCATAGATGACATCGGATTGGGATTGTCGATCTCCATAGACGACATCGGCTTGGGATTGTCGATCTCCATAGACAACATCGTCTGGATCTGGTTCTTTGTTTGGCTTGGGATTGTCGATCTCCGATGTTTCTGCATTTTCCGGTGACTCCGACCACTGTTTGACATGCACTCCACTTTAGTCTACTTAGTTTTTCAATTCGATTGATTTTGACTGATTTTGGTTTTGGGGTTGCTTCTGCCTCGTGGCTGTCTTTGACGTCGGCAAGTTTTTCCGGCACTTCTGGGCTTTTTCTGGCTTGACAGCACTTGTGGATCAAACATTGAGAAGCTTGCCGGGTTGCAGCATCAAACATCATCAGTTCATCATCAACCCAGTTTCGGCAGTGAGTCAGGGGAGCTGAATTCGGTTGATCGAAGTCGATTTTCGAAGGTATATCCCGAACTTTGAATCAAAGTGTGGAAGTTGAATGTATTGTGGTTGATTAAGTTCAGATCGAGTTCTCCCTGGTTATTTCTTTTATCAGATTGCCATAACTATACTAGTTATTTGAGTTGAGAAGGAAATTTGGATGAGTTAATGAATTTGTTATTGGTTTTTGGACTGGAATTGGTTGCTTGTGTTGTATGCTGATTGTAAAGTGCAGTAGAAAATGGTGATTTGCGTTTGTTTCAGATTTGGTGGTTAATTTGCAGGTGAATTGGGATATGTATCAATGATAGGGCTTGATTTTTTGTGATGCAAGAGACAATCAGATTCGGTGTAGTGTGATTGCCGCTCGTGGTGGCGAGCGAGGAATCGAATTCAGGATTTGCCAGAAGCTGGCGGAGGCCACCTCAACATTCCCTTCATCTTCATCTGGATTTGCTGGGCGCCGGAGATAGTTGCGGACTTGCGGGGAGAGGAGGATCAAAGAAAGAGATAAAGAGTGGTTTTTTTTTTTTTTTAATGTGGAAATTAAGTGAAATGTCAAATTTACCCCTCTATCTGGTCCCACTAGCTGAGTTTGTCGCTGCCACGTCAGCATTTAACATCTGATTTGGACGGAACAGTAAAATTGGACACGGCTGATTGAAATTGAAAGCACAGGGGTGTTGCTGATCAAATTGAAACAGCAGGGACTGACATGATGTTACCCCCAAACCTCAGGGTACTAAACTGAAATTTGTCCTTTCATTTAATGAGAAAATTATTGCGATTTTGATTAAAAAAATCAATAATCAATTCGGTTTTCTCAAATTTTTCGGTCTCATTTTTTCAATTTATAAAATGATATAAAATACAAGTTATATAAACATTTAATGAAATAATTTTCCTGTATAATTGACAATTTCACAACTTATCAACTTTAATACTTCACAATTTCATATTACAAAGTAAACAATTAAAACACATAAACTGTACTAGTTCACATCTTGTGACTCAAAAGTACACAACACAATGCCAGAAGAAGTCCAAATAAGTGTATAAGGAATAAGGAACAATTAGTTGAGTACTTGAGTTCATGACTAAATCAAGAAATTTTAAATTAAATTTACAGTGAGAAAACATAAAGCATTGTCCAAATATTTCGACAATTTTTCTTCCTCAATGCAAGGAAATGCCATCACTGCAACCAAACTCCAACAATACTAAGATTCACACTCTTATTCACCAATTTCTTAAAACTACAAGTATGCAAATTTTGAGATACATTAGCAACTGCAACTTTGTGTTTTTAAGTTTTCAACAGTTTATATATGAAATGTCAATGAATCAACAATAACCTTTTTCTAATCATTCATAATTAAAATTCCATATATACACTCAATGTTGGTAATTTTGGATGCATTTGAAAGCTTCAATGACCCATTTTTCAATTTTGGTATGCTTCTCCTTCAGCTATCCCAATGGTCACTACTCTGCTTCTTTCTGTGGCATTAGTTCTGCATGTGTGTTACTTCTCTTTGTGTGATGATCGATACATAAGATGGATTTCGGCAATACATAAGATGGATTTCGAATTGGCCCATTTTGGGAGAGTTTGGCCCGAAGATTGAAGCATGTGACTTGCACATGATGCTCTAGATCCTTCTTGACGTTTTGAGGAGTCAATGGCCCATTCTACTTGCTTTTTGCCGTGATATTTACAAGAGATAATCAAGGATTTTCGGCAAATATATTATTGGATATTCTTGGGATTTTATGAGAAGAAAATAGAGGAATAAGTATTGAATTATGACTCTACATACAAGGAGGCCGAATTGAAGTCTAGATACATGGAAGATTGCGGCATAATAGAGGTTACTTGCTCTCCAATTTTCAAGCAATTTTCTTATTGGCCGAAGTGATGTAATTCAAGAGAAATTCAAGGGAACCCTAGCCCTTGCTGTTCACTATATAAAGGAGGTTTGTGAAGCTCTTCAACACACCACAAATTCAGAATCAAAAGCCACAAACACTTCCCCTTCTCTTCCAAATTTCGGCAATTTCAAGGAATTCCAAGTTCAAGGCCGCGAAGCATCCTTCTCTCCATTCAAGCATCCTTGTCGTGATCCTCATCCATTCCACCACCTTTTGAAGCTTCTTGCGTCCTTGAAGATCAAAAAGTGTAACCATGAACACAGCTTTATGTTTTCGGTTTTGTATAAGAAAGTTATTTCAGGTTTCTATGATTTTCGATTTTAGTTTTCTTTTTTGGTTCTTTAATTTGCGATTTCTTGTGATGATGAAGTGTTGATTTTAGATATGTGATTTTTGAATACTATGAAGCATGTTTTAGGTTTTAGGTTTTTGAATTGATAAATTGCGATTTGAATATGTTCTTGCATGATTGTTAGTTTCGAGCTTCAATCTCATTGTTTATGTGCTAATTGATCTTTGGATGCATACTTAGGTTGATAAACATGTAATTGAATCCATATTAAGGTGCTAGCGTTCTAGACTTTGATTATTTCGGTGGAAAACCTAAAACTACTTAGGTAAATTAACAATGAGTCTTGCATGCTTGATTAGCGTTCTAACTTGTGTTCTTGACTTGAATTGATCAAACTTCCATGATTCTTAATGCATTGAAAGTGTTTTTGTTAGTGATTAGCTACCACTAGTGATTGCATGATTAATAGGGTTAACTATGGTGCGTTCATCTAGTTAATTTAATTAAGGGAAGTAAAAAGAACTTTGTATGCGTTCATATTTGTTCTTGATCGATTCTATGCTTAAACATATTTTGATTCTTGATTTGATGTTTGAAACCTTGCCAACGTGTTAGTAGTAGTTGATCCTATCTAATTTCGTTCCATTCATATATATTTCTACTTGATTCTGGTTTTGATGTGTCACACATGTATATATTTACTTAGTTGTTAAATTAAATAAATCCTAAATCCCCTTGTCTTGTATTTTTCGTAAATAATGTTTATAATATATAGTTTTGTTTTGCTAACGTTTTATTTTTCAGGAATTAATTAGTCCCTAATCCCCGGTTGAGAACGATCCCTACTTATTCTTACTACATTGATAGGGTTTTAAATTGAGCACTAATTTTGTGAACGTCAAGGAGTAGTCGGCGTAGTGCTAGGAATACCGGAAATGCGGGTCACTCTCTTCCGGCCCGTCCGTAAAGAAACTCAGCTCCAGCAGTTTCTCGAACAAGCCGTTCTCCATGACTGAGGTGAAGACCTTCAAGGCACACAGGTCAAGCAGTAACAGCTTCCAGTCCGAGTAATCAGCTGGGTGAATCAGAAATTCATCACCGCTGCTCGTTGCGCTCACGTGAACCACCCAGCAATTCACGGCCATGTTTGACTGAACCAACACCTCAAGAACCCTCTGCCTCAGTGCGCGGTCGTCCAGAGACTCATCCAAGTTTATTTCCCCGAGCACTTCAGATCCCAGTACACCTGACTCTACTAGCATCACATGCTGCACCGGAATGTTGTCGAAACCCAGCAAGCTTATCGGAAATACAGGCTTCTTTGATTCTTCAAAAGAAGAAGAAAAAAAAAAAACTTCATAATAGGAAACTACTGCAAATTTGGGAGTAAAAACCCTCAAAAATTAAATTTGAAAAAGCCAAGCAAACTAAAAAAAAAAAAAAAAAAAAAGATCGGATAAACATTACCAGCAATGGGGTAGTATGAAACAACAGATTTCACAGCAAGATCATCATCAACATGCTCATGGAGATCATCCATGTTGAAAATTTCGGAAGAAAATGAATGGTTGCTCATTTTCCCTTGTTTTTTCTTTGCAAACCTCTCGCTGCTAGCTGCCTATGCTTAACTTTTTTTTTTTTTTGTGCCACCATGTATATTTCTTTCTTCTTTTTATCTCGTAAAGGTTCTCAAGTTTTCCCTTGCCCGTTTTGGTAACTTTCTCAGGTAAAAGTATATGGGTTGTTTAAACTTCCTGTCTTAACATTTTTGGTCCGAAAATAAGCTTCTTATTAGATTTTACCGACTTTTTTTTTTTTTTTTCTTCTGATAATAGAATTCATCGAAACAATTAACGAGTACATTAGTTCAGATGACATCCTTTATAAATTCGGGTGCAGTACCAAACCAAATTTGGCTATCATAATTTTATGCATATATAAGGCTTTTGTTGCTAAAGTACATATATGCGCTACCTTATTCGCTTCACGAGGAGCAACGACTACCTTGACCTCCACATGATTCTGTAGATGAGCCTTCAAATCTTCAAGAACAAAACTAAGCATGGATAGATCCCCCTCCTCTTAGTTAACAGCTGCTGCCAAAACAGAGGAATCAATCTCAAAACTGACTTGATTGTAGCCCAAACCTTCTGCCATATGCACCCATTCAAACAAAGCAAGAAGCTCTGCATGCACTACTAGCAAAATAAGCAACTCACACAGATTTTTAAAAGCCACGAGTATCTGTGTGAATTGGTATTACATACAGATAAACGTGTGAAATGTTTATAAATGGGACCACTGAAGTTTATGAAATAACAATAGCTACAAAAATCCGTGTGAACTGACATTATTCACAGATTTATGTGTGAACGCTAAAATACTTTATCACCCACATTGTTATCCGTGTGAACAACAATTTACAACGACTTCAGTACACATCAAATATTAATTTATTTAGAAATCATTATTTTTTAATGTTAAATAAATTATAGAGGGACAACCTTCCGGACTTGGCTTCTCTACCATAATTTCTTTTTGCTATGATCTGCTATAATTTGCTATTAAGCTGCCACATCAGCATCAACCAATCCAACTGCTAATAATAAAGAGTTTACAAACTCACATTGGTGGACTTGAAGCACCATATCGTGTCCTCTTCTTCTTCCCTTCCGGTCTATTCCCTCTCCCCTTCTCTGTAAGAACCCATAAATGGTGGAGATGAAGCAGGAAGAAGAGAAGGAGGTAATGACGATAATCAAAGGAAAAGAAGCTATCGGATTGAGAATCGTAAACATGTTTGTGGCGATGGGTTTGTGGCTTGGAGCTATTCATTTCAACGTGGCTTTGATTCTCTTCACTATGTGCTTCATTCCTATTTCCAAGGCCATATTGTTAGTACTATTTCCCAATTCTCCATTGGTGTTGTAAAGTAATTTGCATTATTTGGGTTTTTATTGTTTTTTTTGCTTTGCTGCAAAATCTATATTTCAGGGTATTTGGGTTGCTTGTGTTGTTTATGATAATCCCAGTTGATGATAAGACCAAAAGAGGAAGAAAAGTGCCCAGGCATGGTGTACCTTTTCTCTTTGGAATCTGAAATTCAAGTTGACTTAAGTTTATTTGATCTGAAGCTTAGTCACAGAGCAGGGGAGAGAGAAGGGAAGGGAAGGGAAGAAGAAGAAGAGGACATGATATGGTGCTTCAAGTCCACAATGTGAGTTTGTAAACTCTTTATTAGTAGTCGTTGGATTGGTTGATGCTGATATCGCAGCTTAAAAGCAAATTATAGCAGATCATAGTAAAAAGAAATTATAGCAGAGAAGCCAAGTCCCAATCTTCCATGGCTGAAACTATCTCATACAGATATCTGTGAGAAGTGGGCGTTACACATATATCTATGTAAAATATAGAAACGGACATCCGTGTGAACAAAGAACAGACATACAGAATTCCGTGTAAACACTTGAAATTGATTTCACAATAATCCTTGAGGTGCGCGCACATGGAAGCCTGTGAGAGTTTTAAATCAATCTCACACTGATATCAGTGAGAGTTTTGCAAAAAGAATCCCAAGAAAAATCCTTCATCCAGCCGGTGCTCCCAATCCCACCAAATCCTTTATCTAGATTGACTAAAGAAAACTTAATGGAGGAAATATTATGTCCCTAATTTTCTGTCTCATTCCCTGTCTTTCCATTACTTTGTTGACATCTGTCATTTCAGTCCAACTCATCTAACAGTGGTTTAACTCTGTTAACCTATAATTTCAAAAAATAAATATTTAATTAAAATAATGAAAATAACCAAGTCATTTAACTCTGTTGCAACACGCACTCAAACTTGAGACCCGTCTTCTCCAAGTTGAATGCTCGACAGAGAAGCATATTTTGGTTTGGATTCGATGTGATTGGCGTCGGATTACTAATCTTCTTTAGGATTTAATTTTCTGCAATTGGGGTCTATGAGTCTCTCTTCGAGATATTGGTTGTGTTTTCAATTCAATTTTACCACCCACAGGGTTCCTATCTTCCTTTTTTGAATTGAATTTTCTTTTCTGAGTTTTGTTCATGTAGGTCATTTTGATCTAATTTTGATTGGGTTCATGAGTAAGATCATTTTGATCTTATTGTGATTGGGTTCATTTTGATCTAATTGTGATTGGGTTCATGAGTAAGATCATTTTGATCTTATTGTGATTAGGTTCATGAGTATGATCATTTTGATATGGGTTTATGAGTAAGATCGATATAGGTTTATGAGTAAGATCTGGGTTCATGAGTAAGATTATTTTGATTTGGGGTCAAGAGTAAGTTCTGCATGGGTAAGATCCGGGTTCATGAGTATCGAGTTCTGGGTTCATGCTCAGTATCAAGATCTGGATATGCTTTCAAGCTTAGTATGATATGCAAATCATCAAGCTTAGAATGATATGACCCAATTATTATATATAACAGAGAGATTCACTTACGAGCCTCCATGATTTAATGTTCCACTCTTAGTGAGAGATTGATCGCTCGCACGTTGCACTATTGACAGTATGACTTCCGGATGAGGGAAAGAACTATGGAATTGGGTATGTATTTCATTTTTTTTTTTTTTTTGAAGCGAGCTAAGGACTAACTCATCTCCCTTAGTCGAAATTTTATTAAAAGAAAATAAAGATACAAAGGAAGGGGGGACTAGGCCTAAACCACTTCCAAGAGGCGCAAAGCAACAAGTCGGGCATACCCAAACTTGCAAAGGAACAATACATAAACAGTACAAAGAAAACAAACCGACAAAGACAAAAGACTAACTATAAAGCTACGGAAAAACATGAACTAAGAGAATCGATAATTAATTCTTGAAGACAAGTCTCTACCAAACTCTGCTAGAAAGGAAGAAGGTAAGGTTCTCCACCAGACTGCACCAACATTTGATGCACCAAAACGGGCAAATTTGTCCGCTAAAGCATTTCCTTCCCTAAACATATGCGTCATTCTGAAAGTGATCTGACTAACCTTGTGTAAACAATTCAACCATGAGGTACGCAATCTCCATGGAATTAAACCAGGGTTCTTGAAGTATCGTAGTGCCAATATTGAGTCTGTAATTCCAACCAAATATGAGTCCAGCGACGGACCAAAGCAACATCAATTGCTTCAATAATCATGAGATCCTCAGCATCAATAGCACTTGGGACTGTAGCATTATATGAGAAGCCCCCAAGAAAAAGCCCCTCAGAATCTCTGAACACACCCCCAAAGCCTGCTCTTGTAGGGCCTGAAAATGAACCATCTGTATTTACCTTTATCCAACCCAAAGGAGGAGCCTCCCAAACCACTGGTAAAAACTTTGGGGCCTTTGCTCTGAGTGGAGAGACTCCTAACAATGAATAAACTGGCGCTGCAGACACTATTCGATCGCAAGGAACAAAGTAACACAATGCTGATTCCTTGAACGAATTAATAAAGAACTGTTTAAATCTCCAGAAAAAAAAATACTCTCCCATTAAACCTTATTTTATTTCTTTCAGTCCATATACACCAAAACAGATTGTAGACAGCTAACCTCCATAAAAGTTTTGAAGCAAACGGAAGCCGGTTTAAAAGAACAGGAGAGAATAGCCCCTGTAAAGAAATTAACGCTGGGCGCTGTAGGCGGAACATGTCAAACAACGAAGTCCATACGTCATGAAGCATAGTGCAATTGATGAAAAGATGGTTCACAGATTCCACATTCGAGTAGCAGAGAGAGCATTGAGAGCAAATAATCTTACCTCTTCGCTGCATGATCTCATCAACCAAGATTTTGTGATGGAAAACTTTCCAACAAACAATGCTTTTTCGGGGTTGCAATGCTTTGTGCCATATAGCCTTTCCCCACTCAAGAGGAGCATTCAAGTCCGAAAGAAAAGAATAAGCCTCCGCTGCAGTCAAGGAGCCAGACGAAGTAGTAGGCCATATCACAGTATATATCCTCCAAAACAGCCTCTGGAATGTCAATCTTCATAATATCATTAGAAGCTTCTAGAAAGTTCTCAAGAAACTCTAATGGAAGATCCCATTTATTCTGTACAATATAATCACCAACACGATCTTGAAGGAACGGCAGAACTGAATCATCAATGTTCAATCTGACTGCTAATGAGTTACCAAGCCAATTAATTGTCCCTCCAAAAATATATATTCATGCCATTACCTACCTGCCACCGCAAGTTTGATAATAATACAGGCCATAATTGCCGCAAACCCATCCACACAGACGATCTTTGATAATAAGAATAAGTGTCTAGGTTCCCTTTTAAAAACCTAGCTCTGAAAGAAAAAATACATACTTTGTATTTTTTTTTTTTTTTTTTGAGAAGCAGATGTATTTGTATTTGTTAATTAAGATTCATAATTTTTTTTTTTTGGAATGCCATCACTCTTTCACACAGAAATCTTTGTGAGTTGAGCAACTACTTCACATTGAATGAGATATTAAAATAGGGTGCGGCTATTGTCACCCCACCATTTTCTTAGTTCACCCTACAAACATTTGAATTATTGAAAGACTATATTACCCAAGTGTAAAATGACTAATAAGTATACTAATTTTCTAAAATCTAAATCTGTAAAGAAAACTAAATACATAACTAATAAATTAAATACAAAGACTACTTAATTTTTAATTAGATAACATTAATCTTCATCTTCTATACCTAAATTTCAATTTAATAATTTTTAAAATCTTTTTGTTGTCTCCTCATATGTAATTCGTGATTCAATTCACAAAACTATAAGTGTTAACTTCATCATCTTTGCAATACCCTTTGTAAAACACACACACAGACAAAAAAAAAAATCAATATTTTCTTCATTACTCATAGTTGTTAATTACTCATAGTTGTTAATTACTCATAGTTGTTAACTTACTAATCTTTTAGCATTGATTAATATAGATGAACATTGAAACTAAAAGAAAAAAAATTTAAAAATGGAAGTAAATCAAATTATGATTTTATTAGGAAACTTTAATATATTTTTATTGGTATAAATTAAATGAGAGATTTTAGTTAAAAAAAATCTTCTTTAAATTGATATGTCATATAAGGATATTTCTGGAAAGAGAAATAGGTTAGATAAGTAAATAAAATAATTAAAATTAAAATATAGGGTATAATGAGCAAATAGGGTGAACAAAAAAAATGGTAGGGTAACAATAGCCGCACCCATTAAAATATTAGTTTCATATCACACAAATTGAACTTAATTTAATCATGCATGTGGATAGGCAAGTGAGACCCATGAAAAATTTCACACAGACTCCCAAAACAGTGTGAGAAGTGCATTAGCGCCCTCTCTGAAGACAACCAAAAAACATTATGTGCGTGCACTGTTGGTAAAGCCTTTTACACATTGAAATCCGTGTGAGAAAATGTTATTTCACACAAATTTAAATCTGTAGGTATGAGCATACAATGGTTTTCTTTCTAAACACCATGCCCGCACCAGCTCTACCTGTTTTGCGCAAAATAGGACACCATCGACATTACACTTTAACCACCCCTACCGGCGACTTTCTCCAACCTTGACTCTACACTCTTGGTTGTGAATTAGTGTTATTGGCCTTGACAAACTCTGTCAACCAATCTCAAAACTGGGTCACGAGGGTATTTCTTAACACCTTCCCACACTTGTGTGTTTCGGTTTTTCCATATAGCCCAGATTAACATCATAACTTGACCAAATTGCTCCTTGCTCAATCTGCCCACTAAATCTAACAACCAATCCTTAAGATCTGTTATGCCCATCGGAGGTATAGGCAACTGTGTTGCTGTCCACACTTCATGTTCATACCCACACTGAGTAAAAACCAATGCACATTATTTTCCACTCCTCCCGCACATAATGGACACATCACGTCCCCCATGTAGCCCTTTGTGCTCAAGCAAGATCTGTTCAACAGAATATTAACACAGGACCTCCAAATCTGTAATGCAACTTTGTTTGGTGCCTTTGTATTCCAAATAGCAGTCCATAACCAAGTTCCTAATCCATAACTTCTTATATGGATCCAGAGGTAGGGGAGGAGCCAAGACTAACCCCAAAGCAATATTTTTCGCAACATAATACGCACGTATTGCAATCCCAAATGAGGTGGCAAATCCTCATCCCTAATTATTTCTAACATGTTTTTATATCAATTAGTTTTGATTTACAGTTGGAACTAATTGATATATTATTATTTTTAAGAAAATTTGACAAAAATAATATTGCGAATTTGCAATCCCAGAATTAATCTACAACATCATGGATCTTCATATACCGCCATCACCCTCGTCGCATGTCGCACCAACATCTACTATTAATACATGGTTAAGGGCTCAATGCATATGTTGGCCACAGATGTATGCGAAAGTCTATTTGTAATCACAGAGGAAACTTAGCCTAAATGGTTGTTGGCGCATAAGCCCTTCAATAATCCCATGATCAAATTCTCCGAACATGCTTTTGTTCTTGAGATAGGTCCTGAATATTTGAGTTGTTAAAATCATCATCACTTGAGATTGGAATAAAAATAAATTGCAGTGTATCAAAATAAATCCAAAATAAAGAAGATGACTGTCAGATACAGCAACTACAAGGTATACAATGGCTTTGAAAATCGAAATCTCTAGGACTTATGATAAACAACTGTGAGTTGAGAGGAATTAAGATTTATCCTTTATTTATGCACTTCTATATCTAATCTTCGTCAATCATCATCTCCAAAGATCATACCTTTGTCAGAGCAATTACAGTCAATAGAAGAATCATATTTGGCCAACATGTTTACATCCTTTGGAATGATTCCAGAAATTAAAACAGAAGACAAAGAATTTAGTGGTGGTGGCATGGATATGGTGGCTGCTGGAGGATGAGTTTTAGAGATTTTAGGTTTTGGATTAATTTCAGTTTGCCTCCTCCAATTTAGGGGAAAACATCATGTTAGTCCTTGATCTTTTTTTTTTAATCAAGATCATCCCTGGACTTCCCAAATCCATCATCATTGTCCAATTATCAGAAATTCATCCAATTATGACGTCAGATGGTGACTTGGCACTAACAAGCATGGCCCACTATTCATCCATTGAACCCCAGGAAGGGCAAAATAGACATATCACCATTTCAACTCAGAACCCAGTCTCGTCGGATCTTCCACCTTCGAATTTCTGATGGCGTTTCACTACACAGACCTCACGCTCTTTCTCTCTCTACCCTCACCTTATCCGCCTTCTCTTCCGTCAAAAACTACCTCCTCGACTGCGGCTCCACCGTGGACTCCACCTTTGACAATGGTCACACCTTTGTTCTGCACCCGTCCATTTCAGCTCGCTCAAAATCTTAGGCTTTGGGGGCTCAGAAGATTGAGTTGCGATCGTCTGAGAAAGACCCATTGAAGGAATTAGAGGTGCGAGTCGATATGTAGGAGAATCCAGTAGATCCGAGATCGAAATTTAGGGGCTATGAAGAAGAAGAAGAAGAAGAAGAAATTTGGTCCGATTTGCTGAAGAGCTTGAAGCTGTAATCGGAGCTTAAGAGACCCGAGATCCGAGATGAGTTTTCTAGAGGTTAATGGAAGGGTTTCTAGAGGCTCTAATTGGAGCATATTGTAGTTTGGAGGTGTCGGCAGCGGTCCGGAGGTTCAGATGTGGTTGCTACAAAACATGCTTTGCTCTTCATTGTCTTGCTTCAGTACATTCCCAGACTTCTTCGAGTCTTGCCGAAGAGTGTATCAATTATGGTTTTATGGATATCTATGAAATTCGACCGATTTGGGTTGGGTTTGACCGAGGTTTGGAGTCATTGACAGAGAGAGAGAAGAGAGAGATGGCTATGTATATATGAATGGAGTTAATGGTGGAGTAGCCTACAATCCTCAAACAGTTGAAGAGATTTTCAGGGGCTGTAGAATTGGCTTGGTCAAGGCCGAACTGCTGGTATTTTACCTTTTCCTTCGTTCAATTTCTGCTCAGTAGCTTCTACTTTGCCTTTTAAGAACACCCAGAAATCTAATTGATCATTCTGGGTTTATATTGATTTGAAGTTGAATTTTGAATTGGAAATTACCCTATTTTTGTCTCTTATTGGGTCTAGCTTCTTTTGAATTTGGTATCTGTGATAGCTGAGGAAGTAAAACTACCCCATTGAGGTGCAGTTCTAGGGTGATGAGATCTCTTTTCATGCATTTTCGAATTGAGATTTTGGTTATTTGTGTTCTGTATCTGAAGAAATACTGAAATAGATAAAGGAATTGAGTTCATTTGAGAAACTGAACTATAGTCAAAATTAGAGAATTCGGAGATATATAGTTGCTTCATTTCATAACTTTGATAATTAAAATGGCTTTAATGGTTGTTGGATCTGATAGTACTTTTACTTTCTTCGTTTGTCCTTAATAGCTCAGTTTCCTTTACTTGCAAATTGGCTTCTGGAAAATATGGAGAAGTGGTATGGAAGAAGAGAAGAGACAGAGGTGAGATGAAAATCTGTTTTAGATTTTTTTTTTCTTTTCTAGAGGTCATTTTGGGAATTCTGCTCTTCTTGTAGGTTGAAAATCTGAAAGTGGGACATGCTGTCGGTGCCATGTCATTATGTGACGTCACACTCTCTCTACCTTCCCCGTCTCTGCATTGATGGTTGCTAAGAACTATCGAATCGATGTTGCTGCAGGACGGATCACAAGGTTTCATGAGCTCATTGGAGCTATGAATGTCGCTGAAAAGCATGACAACATCCTTATGAAGAACTATAATTCGATATCCGTGGAAATAGAGCATATTCCGGAGTCCAATTATAGTCGCACCCCTAAGAGAAGGCGCCAAGAGCGAAACCCTAACCTTAGGGATACTTCTGGACGTTCTGGTCCATATAATCGCTCTACTTGGGAAGGTAACCGCCAATATAGGTGAACACGGAACCGAAGAGGTCAACGTGGAAAGAGAGAGGGAGGCAATGCCTCTGGCCATGTTGGTGGCGCCACCAACACTAAGAGCCATCTAAATGACGCTTTCAAAGCGCCTCAATCAATGGAGTTTGAGGAAAGAGATGTATATTCTCGATGTGGAGTGTCTGATCATTGGGCACACATTTGTAGAGCTCGTGAAGAACTTGTCACCGCCTACAAAGCATATTGTGAAGCAAGAGAAGCTCACTATGTGGAACAAGAAGATCAAGAAGATGATCTAGAGTGAAGGGTTGAAGACTACAAATCTGGCTGGGATCAATAGATCGCCAATTCTGTTTAAGTCTTTATTTTTCCAAGAGATGTAATAGGCAATTGTCATATACTTTGTAGTAAATGCCAATAGTTTAGTCTTTCTTCAAAGTAGGCTCACCCAAAGTAAGTGTGATGTCTAGGAAGGTTCTGAGATTAGTGGTACTTAAGCGAGCCTTGCTCCACCGACATCTCTCTACTCACCTGGTCACATTTATTTTGGAATTACCGAAAGATGTTAGACGACTACCATTGTTTTGCATTAGCTAGCATTTGGATTAGATTCTCCTAATGGTTAAGAGACAATGATGTACTCTGTTGGCTTATGAATAAAATTTCGAGTTCTTTTCATTATGACTCCATTTTGATTCTGAGCATATGACTTCGTGACTACGATGGCTGGGCCATCAATATTAATTCAAGGACATGGAATAGCCCAAGTTCCACTTGCCAAATGGCACCTTGATTAATGTCACAGAAACTCTCTACGCTCCTAGGGCAACTCGCACCTATGGATAGCCAATGGATTCCATGCGAAAATGCATGTAGAGAACGGTAATGAGTTCCTTTGTAATACCCCTAATGATTGCGAACAAAGGCACATCTTAGAGAAGTTTATGTGTCTCTCTAGTGGACTCTATGTCACTATTCGAGCTCTTAAATCCAATGAAGTTATGAGAGAAGATCTCTTGGATTTAGACACATATTGGCTTTGTCACGACAGGATAGGTCATCTTGGTCGTGATATGATGCTCCGTATACTAAAGACTTCACACGGACATCCATTCTTCAGAGTGAGAAGAAGCAAGAATCGAAAATTGATTCCTGGACTTAGCAAGACCGCAACAATTGCAGCATCTAGCGCTGCAGCCGTCTTGGGGCGCCATAGGGCTGCCCAAGTCCCATGTGATGACGCCATCAATGGCGCCAACCATGAGCATGACGCCATGGTTGTTCCTCCCAATGGCCATGACGCCATACATACTAATTCTCATGGCTCCAACGCCATGTTGGGAGATGCATGTAGTCACACACTTTGCTTCAAATAGCGTTTTAGACGCTCAGGCCTAACCAAAATTCTTATTGGTTGCTTCTTAAGCCTCTCGCTCGTTTTACAAAGTCTGTTCCTTAGAGAAATTAGGACTGAGACCGTCCTATGCAAAGGATATGAAAATACTCATTTTGTTCTTACATAGAACCCATGGGGATTCTATGGATTGATTCAACCAACTTGCGGACGTTTAAATATCTCATGATGTTGGTTGATACACAAACACGCTGATAACGTGTTGTGTCATTGTCCACTTGTAAATGCTGCTTATGCTACACTCCTAGCAAATATCATATGACAACGGGCTCACTCCCCGGATCATCCTATTCCGTCAATTGGACTTGATGATGCTAGAGAGTTTACATCGAAGACTTTCGATGGTTATTGCATTGGGACTGATGTTGGACATCATATTCCCATGTACACACCCAAATGGTCTCGCGGAAACGACTACGATGGTAGTCAGGACATTGGTAATGCGCACCAATCTCCTTATATTTGCTTGGGGTGATGCAATATCGCATGCAGCTATGCTATGCTAATTCGCCTACGACCCACCGCCACTCAATGTACCTTTGCGTTACAGCTAGTGACTGGGTACAAGTATCGTACTTACGCATATTTGAGTGTGGTATTTATGTGCCAATTGCGCCGCCACAGCGCTATATGATGGGTCCTCACAGACGAATGGCCAACTACGTTGGATTTGAGACTCCAACAATCGTCCGCCACTTCATGCCCTTGCTAGGCGATCTCCTTACCTCTAGATTTGCGGATGTCACTTTGATGAGACAGTCTTCCGGTCGTTAGGGGGAGATAAGAACACAGATGTTCAGCAGGAACGACAGGAATTGTCGTGGTCTGTCCCCACTATGTCTCATCTCGATCCCTACTAAAGTGACGAGATCACAAATATGCTGCAAACATGCTTGCAAGGAAGGACGTCCCTACGAGAGGACGTAGCGCCACCCTACACGGAGGTAGGCATGGTGCCAATGCCAAAGAGAGTGGCACTCTGGCGTTACAGGTCATGGCCCCAGCTAGGATGCTTGGGAGGCCCGTGGGTTCGAAGGATGCTTTGGCACAACCTAATCCTTGGATCATCGACATTCAAAATCCGTCTCATGAGAATCTTCCGGGTTATGGTTATCGTTGGGGGACGCCTCAACATCAGAACCTATTCCTGAGAATATAGAGCTCTATGAAACTTACACTAGTGTACATGAGATAAGGGATAGAAACTCCATCATAATTGATGATGTAGTCGCGCATTTCGTTGCGCATGAGTTTGTTGAGTCAGATGATATTGAACCACACTCCGTTGATGAATGAATGCCAACGTGGAGAGATTTGGCCTAAATGGAAAGATGCGATCTAGGTTAAGATGGATTCTCTAACGAAGAGGAAGGTTTTTGAGCCAATGATGCCAACACCTCCTAACATAAAACCTTTTGACTAATGGGTCTTCGTTAGAAAGCGTGATGAGAAAAAGAGATGGTAATCTCGCCTTATGGCTCAAGGCTTCTCACAAAACGCTCTGGAATCGACTACAATGAGACATATTCTTTTGTAATGGATGTCATTGCACTCCACTACCTTGTCAGTTTGGTAGTTTCCGAATAACTGAACATGCAGCTTACAAATGTGGTCACTACGTATCTCTATGGGGATCTAGATACGAAATATACATGAAGGTTCATGGTGAACTTCATTTACCCAAGTCTAGTGGCTCTAGACCACGGAGCGCGTTTACAATAAGATTGAAACGCTCACTAAAGTGACTACTTGATTGGGAAGGGATATGCCCACGCGTTTCCATAACAAGTTTCGGATTTTATCGCGGTTCATGTTGGACATGATCTTCATTAGAAGCCCTTAAAGAGTTAAGGGAAACCGCTGAACACTAGAAATCCGAGTTTGAGATGAAGGATTTTGAGAGAACACGATTATGTCTCGGTTTGGAACTTGATGAGCATCGTGTCGATAGATGCTTAGGCATTTTGACAAGGTCAAGCCTTCAAGCACCCCCATGATCGTCCATAGTCTTGATCCTGAAAAGGATCCTCTTCGTCGAAAGGATGATGACGAAGATGTGCTAGAGGCAGAAGTGCCTTACTTAGTACAATAGGCGCATTATTGTACTTAGCTAAATGCACAAGATCGGACATCTCATTTGCAGTAAGCTTGTTAGCTAAGAGATAGCTCTGCGCCAACGCGACGCCATTAGGATTGGTGTAAAAGATATCTTTCAGTACTTGAGATGTACGATTGATATGGGCTTGTTCTATCCCTACAGAGAGATGATGGATTCAGACCCATCACACACCAGGAACGCCGCCAACACTGACCTGCGTCCTCTATCCCCATCCCAAAACAACATGTGTTTTGGAAGGTTTTGCTGATATTGGGTATCACTCTGACCCACACAAAGGTCATTCCCAAACTAGTTAAGTTTCACCATGGGTAAAGACCGT
The DNA here is from genome assembly GCF_958449725.1 of Rosa rugosa. NCBI lineage: Eukaryota > Viridiplantae > Streptophyta > Magnoliopsida > Rosales > Rosaceae > Rosa > Rosa rugosa. The sequence continues at coordinate 22,868,799 of NC_084821.1, read as the reverse complement.
GATATCTTGGAGGTCTACAGAATAGACCCTAGTCGCAATATCTTCGAACAATGCAAAGATTATTACTCTTCACGAAGTGGTTCATGAATGTATATGGATTGGATCCATAGCTACGCATGTTCGAACAGTTGTGGTTTGAAGTCTACCATAGATGAGCCTACAAGCATTTAGGATAATGTTGCTTGTTTTGAACAAATGAAGCAAGACTACATCAAAAGCGACAACACCAAGCATAATCAGCAACAACAGACTCTCCTCAAGATTAAAGTGAACTAGGTTCAATTTGAGGACAGTGCGGCAGACTTGCTCACTAAGTCATTGCCTAAATTTCACTTTCGAGAAACATGTTGGTAGCATCGTTTGCGGAAGTTATCCGAACTCCCATGACCGTAGTCATCAAGGGGGAGATGCAAACATCAGGGGGAGATGTCGACATGTATGGTCTCGAAACGTGAAGGGTGTGTTGTGCTCTTTTTCCCCTTCGACCGATGTTATTTTTGTCCCACTGGGTTTTTGTTACTCGGCAAGGTTTTTAACGAGGCAACGAGAGAAGCACCGCGTTTGGGCAACACAAGGGGGAGTGTTTAAGGAAATCTCTTTTCTGTGTTTGGCCCAAACTCTTGGTTACTTGACCTAGTGGTAATTGGGTTAAATTAGAAGGATCTAGATTCCTATTCAATGTAAGATTACTTTCCTTGTATGATTGAGATTCTATGCATTGTAAACCTCTATATAAAGAGGCCTCTATTATCAATGAGAATACACAGCGATTTCCTCTCAATTTCAGTTTCCCTAAAACAAAATCTAAGTAATAAAGAAATATTGACAGCTCATTCCAACAGGGCTTATAGGCTTATTTCTAGAACTGTCACTCAGCTCCTCCCCTCATTTTCTTCTTCTTTTCTCCATTCTCCTGTGTTAAGGTTTCTACAGTCCAAAACCCTGTGGTAAAAATGAAAAATCATAGAATCAAGTGACCATGGCCAAATGACATAAATCATTACTTGAACGCATGCAAAAGAGAAACTAAAAGAAGATTAAACTTTGTTCTTGCCCTTATAGTTAGGGTAAGAAGCAAGGACTAATTAACATCTGTAGTAGGATAGGTTAATCTCAAAATACCAGTTAAAGATTCACTTCCAGTAGCTCTAACCCACATTTCCTCACCGTTGGCAAAACCAGCGGCAACTGCTGTTGTTGTAGCATTACGTCACCACCTTGAGAAGAGCATCACAAGGTTAAAACAACCTATCTTGTACAACATCATATCAAACCCTAGTGAGGCAGAATCAAAATCATCTGTATCAGCTAGCTGCTTAGTCCCACAGGCAAGAAAACCAGTAGTGCAAATTTTTTTCGTTGTCATAAAGACCTGCATCAATAGCGCGACCACGCCACGATCAAATCCTAACCCAATTCGGGTCGTAAAGATCTCCACATGAATCTCCTGAAGAATTACACCACCGTAAAGCTATATTATACGATGGATCAGAGAGTTCTCCCACCCCAATATTCCAACAAAGGACGATCTATGTACCATGATTAACTGAATTGCCGTTGTGATACACCACCCCAATATAATTTGGAATTGCATCTCCTTTGACAAGATCGACACAAAGATGGTGTGGCAAATTGGTAGGCGATCGAGAACTTTTTTGTGGGTTCCATCTAGTGTATAACGTACTATATATAGATCAAAGTTTACCAGGAGTTAACCTTTATTTATTTTTTGATAAATGTCAAAATTGTGGGGATGTGTGCATCACAACTTAACCAAGTGGTGTGAGCGCAAAAATAAACTCATTAACAAAGCCCTTATATAAATAAGCAACGTACAGAAGAATTAATGGAAATTAAACTACATAAAGACCAAGTGAATAGCTACTTATATAATATGTAAGTGACATAACCACGTACCATAGGACCAGGAAGTTGATGACAAACTCATCTTTAATTGATTGTGACATCCTCTTGCTAATGATCGAACGAAGAGTATAAGTAACCTCTTGTTTCATTATCGATCATGTAATATTCTTGGCGACGTACTGCTTAAATAGATTAATATGCGTGCAGCTTGTGATGCTATATTAATGCTTTGCAGATTGAGCTTTCCATTTTTTGATTTTCATGGCTCTACGCCTCTACCAATATGCTTCTAGGCTCCAGCTCTTAAGTAATACTAGTACAATTTGCTGAAGCATTTTTTGTTATATAATAGTGTGATGTTCCTAGAAGGAGCCTAGAGGGGGGGGTGAATAGGCTCACAGCTAATTTTTTTCGTTCAAAAATTTTCTCAGGGATTGCAACAGGGTGATCAATCCTGAGAACTGATAATGAACAGATTGTATTGTAAATTCAACAAACCAACTAAAGCAATAAAGAACACATGTTTTGTTGACGCAGTAAAACCCTATCAAGGGAAAACATCTGCGTGGCCTTTACTCTTGAAAGACCAAAACCAAATCACTATGAAAAACAAATTACAAGTTTACAACACAGGGATTGAACTGGACGCGGCAATCCTTCCTAGACTGACTCACTAGGCTGTGGTAATCACTCCTTGCTAATTGTTTATACAAGTGATACACTTTGAAATCCCAACTATGAAACAAGCTATGAACGCAGCAAGTCCTTCTTGGAGATTTCACCTTTGAAGTTTGCAATACCCAACTGAACTCATGGGATGCAAGAGATGAATATGCATGAATGGTTTTGTGTTTTTCAAATTGTTTTCAACATGGAACAAGACATTTTGAAAAGCAGAAAACCAAAGAGATAAACTCTTGATAAACAAAGGGACTGAAACACAAGTGTTTTCAATACCGAAATGGAACAGAGAACCCATATATATAGAGTATGAAGAGAAGGGACAGTTCACTCAAAGAACCCTTAATCTCAATTGGAGTAGGTAAACCCATACCCATAATTTCAGATTGCCCATGTAAACCCATGCTCCTAATTTCAATTGGGAATACCAATTCAAGAACCCAAAACACTCAAGCTCCTTAATCAAAACTGACACAAGAATGGAACCCATGAAAAACCCATGGTTTTGTGAAAGAGATGTCATGCAAGAGCTTACCGGAGCCATGATGAAGATGGGTCTTCTTTTGATCTTCAAGATTTAAGCTTGATCTTGGACAAGACAGCAATATGAGATGGGATTGGGAACCACGACAACAAGGCAGCAAACTGAGATGAGGTTGCAAGTTGAAATTGAACTATATTCTTCAAAGATGGTCTTTGGCTTTCGAGAGCAAGGCAACCACACAAAAGAAACAATTGCAATTATACAATTATGCTAAGATGGGGAAGCTGACAGCAAAACTGATCTTCCAGTCTTCACATGGGTCTTTGACGTACAGCAAGACAACAAAGTCAACTACAACAATTGTAATTAAACAATTATGGGCTTGGGCTGCAACCTTGGGCTTCTTTAAAGAGTAGAGTTTTGTGAAGAAGGAATGCCAACATTTATACTAACATAGTGTAGCGAAAGTCTAGTTACAAGTCCAGCTTGATTAACTAGTCTACTATTTTCAAACCAAATTAACCATGAGCAATTAAGTATCATATTGGATTACCTCTGCAACTCAAGATTAATCTTGTTGCACTTGTAGGTACGTACCATTGGCAGTGGTAGATAATGTAAGAGTGTATGACTATACCTATGAGCTTACCTGCCCACCTCCATCCAATTAATATGATAATTAGCAGGAAATCCCATTATAGCGGATCTCTTAATTACATTCTGCTCTATCTCTAATTACTTTCAGATGAGAGAGACTGACCGAAACTTTTTAACATGCCTATCTATTTTGTTATACGTTTTTACAGTTTTACACTTGCAATAGAAATGAATCCAGAAGAAGAAAAAAAAGAAAATAATCTCCGTGGTTGAGATGTCTAAGAACTAAGAACACGTCGAAAAGCACCCTCCATGGCTGTCTCTGTGTGGCAGACAGTGAGCAGACGTGGACATCGCACGAATTGTACAGGCCAGCCTTCTCCCGAAAGCACGATCCCAACCTTTAAGAGTCTTTGGTTTTCTCTGGTCACCCTAACTGGTGATCGATGCGGCGACGGTAGATTAGAGAAGGCACCAACGTCGATCAACATTGCCAAACCAGTGAGGTTTACGTTGCTTTTTGAGATGACATTCGATACATCGTTTTTTGTTATACATCCTGGCGTTTCTAAATTAGAGGTACGTATATGCATTCTGTCCGGTAATTACTCATATTTGCTCTCTCTCTTTCTCTCTCTGGTAGTTCTTGAACCCCTAGCTATTGATAGAGCTCTCCATGGACATCGTTTGGTCCAATGATTAACAATTAATGTAGCCCGTTAGTGTCTGTTCTAATGGTTGTTTCGTGTTGATGAGATATGTCTAACTCAAAGTCCTGTCAAGCTCTAGACTAGCTAGCTGGTAGCTATATATAAACCCTAGCCTGAATGTGTATGTACTAATCCCAAAATCTTAAACCTTAAAATGATATCGTCTTCGATAAATAATACCCACTACACAAACAATAAGTAGCGAATCATTTCATATATTATCCTATTTGAGAGATAAAGTGCTTTCTATCTTTACCTATTTCTGAAAACCGGCCTTTTTCTCTTGGTAATTCTCTCAGAATATAATAAACTGTGTCTCTTCACTATTTAATTTGTTCATTCCTATCCTTTATTCTGTCTGCTATCCAATATTGCATGAAGAACATATATATATATATAACTAATTCATGTTGCAAGTATACTTGCTTAAAGGGAACAACTTGAAAGGAGAAACAAACGCACAGACACATGCTTTATATATATAGATTCATGATCGATCAATTACATTCCCAAACATTACTTGCAGATTAATTAGTAAATCTAAGAGCTTTTTGAGGTTCAGCTTATGAGTTCATTGGTTTCTTGAATTTAGGGTTGCTGAGCACAAATGCTTAGATAAACTTAAGTTCGAGTTCAACATCAATACTCATAACATGCAGCTGCAGAATGATCATTCCGTTATCATTTGCTTGATTATATATTGAAAGGAGAAACAAACGCACAGACACATGTTATATATATAGATTCATGATCGATCAATTACATTCCCAAACATTACTTGCAGATTAATTAGTAAATCTAAGAGCTTTTTGAGGTTCAGCTTATGAGTTCATTGGTTTCTTAAATTTAGGGTTGCTGAGCACAAATGCTTAGATAAACTTATACTTAAGTTCGAGTTCAACATCAATACTTATAACATGCAGCTGCAGAATGATCATTCCATTATCATTTGCTTGATTATATATTATTGAAACATTTATAGAAGCCTAGCTTGCAGTATGCAAAAAATAAAAGAAAATATAATATGAAGGGGGTTGTCTAGAGTACTTGGATGTTTATCATACACTTATTTACATCTAATTGAACCAAAATTACAATTTAGTTGAACCAAATTTACAACATTAACAACAAAGTTATCACATTTGTTTTACACATTTACATATAATTGAACCAAATTACTACATCGACAACAATTTGTTCATAAACTTGTAAAAATATTGTAGGTGGAGTAATTACCTGTAATAGAACTAAAATTATCCAAAAAATAACTCTATTTACCACAATGACAACAAAATTGTTGTCAGATTTGTAAATGAGTGTATCACATACATACATGTACCGTAAAATTTTCCTAATATGAAGTAGCATGCTTCTTCATATGGATGCGCAATTTAATTTTATACGTAAATTATAAGCATGATAAATAAACTTTTACACATAAAAAACTTAGAAAAGGTATAGAACACATTAATCCATCCTATATTTATTGCTATAAATTGGCCTAATCAGTACATGAACTGCCTTGATATATGAAAATGGTAGAAAACAAAAGTTTCAACACAGAAAATAAAGATCAAGGCAATGGAAATTAAACAGTCTGTTTAATTACAATGTATCTAATGCTAAACTTAACACACCAACTACCTAATTGTAGTATGAAATTCAACTTACTGAAAAAGTAATGTACATAACAAACAAAAGCAAAAGCATTTCTTTGATTACCACTTATTTCACTGCATCAGGCCGGTTGCTTAGTTCACAGCTTTTCCATGCCTAATAGGCAAATTAGAACTGAATATAACTGGTGTGTGTCCAACGAACAAAGCAACATGACCCATAAGCTTATCTTTCCTAGAAAATGTGGTTCCGCAAGAGCATTGCCACCTGAGATCCCCACAGTGCTTTTCATGCGTTCTTAGATCAGATAACACAGAAAACTGCTTCCGATTGCACCTCTTACATATATACATCTTCGGACAATGGCTCCTCTTGTAGTGATTTTTCACGCAGATCATGGACTTCAGAGGCTGGAATTTGGCGTGCTTTTGATTCCATCTGCACCCTTCTTGAGGACATGAATATTTCCTCGGTAATTTCACCGAACACTCAGCATCGCTCGATCCATGTATGTTCACTGCACTATTCTGCTTATTGTTGTTCTTCAAAGGGTTGCTCAAGGCAATGCTAGTCTTGTATTCATCCCCATGAGCCCTCATGTGCATTCTCAAGTTTGCATCACGCTTGAACCCTTTCCCGCAAACTTGGCAGTAATGAGTGTACTTGGCCAACAAATCAGCAGCATCCAACTCAATTATGTCGTAGCTCGAGTTCTTTGGGGGAAGATTTTGTACCTGTAACGCATTGTTGGTTTCAACTCTTTGAGGAAACTCTTTCGTTTCGACCTGTCCATGACTCCTACTGATCACATCCCTAGTGGGACAGTTGTTGTAGTTCTCAGTACTAAACCAATCGAGTGTTTGATCATTTGTTGAATAGAAAGCAGCGTCTCTAATGTTGCTACGACCAGCAGTACTAGTACTAAAGTTTGGTTCAGATCTTGTGTCGTTACCTGGAGCAACAAGGGCCATCTGCTGGCAAGTGAACATCATCGAAGACGCGGTGACGATGATTTCTTGGATAACATTGTTCATGCTCGCCACGGCGCCCATGGTCGTTGACTCTGGAAGTTGTTGTTGTTGACTTTGGTGATGATCTGGAGGAGCAATAAGGACGCCGACCAGCGATTTGGCTTGATGAACTTTCTCTTTAAGGACGGAGAGGCTGTAGAGAAGAGAATTCGAGTGATTCTGATCTTGGGGTAGTACTGCTCCAGATGATGATGAGTCTGGTTCGAGTGAAAACGACGAAACTGTATCTTGACCCGTCATGGAGTACATACCTTGGAAACAATTCGATGTGGCCCCCGGATTAATATTCATTTCCCCGAGTACTACTAATCGATCTTCCCTTGCTTGTTGCTTCTCCTCCAATCTGCCTCGATCTCTCCCTCTGGTCTCTGGTATCCAAATGATCTTCCCCTAGATTGGCTTTAGATATTTTACTTGGAAAAATTGAAATACAGCTAGTACTGCACACATATATAAGTACTGCACACATATATATAGCTATGGATATGCTTAATATAAAATACAAAGATGCTAGCAGCTAGCTCGATCTCCAGAGCAATTTCTCTCGAGCTGAGATAGACAAAGTCAACTTAATTGAAGCTTAAACTCATCCCCATATATCACCTCCCTCACATAGCTCACTTTCTTCACGTTGGGACAAGCTAGCTATGCATTAATTAATCCGTTTACTTACATGAATTGCCTACTAGGGCTACTGCATCCTATTGCATGTGTTAAAGAAATATTGAAATTTTAGGGTAGTATGGTTTGTTAAGGAGGTCATAGTTATCTTTGCGCGTGGCACGTTGAAATTTTCAAAAGGGAGAGTAACGACCATTCATCATATAGTCTCACTCGCCAATGTTTGAATATATATGTAACCACTGGCTAATTAATTGGATGAGCCCTGCGCCAGGTTAATGAATTCTAGTGGAACTTTGTTCTTCGTTTTCCATTTTTCTGTTTTGATCTTTATGACCATTTCGTAGTCATGGCAAAGGCACTGTTTGGTTGAAGAGTCTTACCAGATAACTTAAGGTATATATCGTAGGTACTGAAAAAACATATGCAGGATTATTAATCACTCTGAACCGTTGATATAGGTGGAAGTCAGTGCAAGGCCAAATATACGATTGTACACGCCATCAACGGTTGTAACTCAGTTAGTCACGAGTAGATGTATTCCCGATAATGACCGGAGTTTTGGAAATGAATGCAAGCTAATTCACAACTAGTATCAATTTTCAGTCATTCATCCGATCGAGCGTGAGCATCTAGTAGCTAGGCTAACTAATTTTCTCTAACTAGTAGTGGTAGAGTGATAATATGATGTAGAACGAATGACAGTCCAAATTGAAGAACAGTTCGATCGTGCAAAAGGAGGAAAATCGAAGTTACTATTGCAACTTTCGCATTTGGTGTCCGATTCGATCGTGCCATAGGTTTCCGGAAAGGGAATCGCGCCAGGAACAAAACTCGTGGCTAGTGTGGTCTTTTTCGGGCTTTCGGGGTTGTTTAGGGCCTCAAAACTGCAATTTACTGTTTTTTAGAATTTTCGGTTTCCTAGTTTGTTTTGGGTTTGTTTTATTTTTACCCGTGGGCTTTAGGGTTGCATTGTTAGTCGCCCTAGGGTTTCTTTTCTTATATATAAGCAACCTTAAACGGCTGTAGAACCTATCTTTTATCATATTATCAATCAAATTGAGATTTATAGATTTATCTCTTTTATCTCTTGTAAACCTTAGGTGATCTTTCCAACTGCGTCATAATACCTGAGATCACTTAATGTCGATAACTGTCATGACTGCAATAATCTTGTTTTTCTCCCATTAATTTTAACTAGAGCGCTGTAGGTTTCACTTCAATCTCAATTGAGATCGTTACAAAGGAGAGACGATGTGTATGTACGTAATGCTTGAAATAGGCATTTAAAAGCTGCTGCTAGGAGATCGGGATTAGGGTTAAAATATCTTGGTCAAGATGAAATTTTTGCTCCAATGTGATTCTTAAGTAAAATGCTAGGCAAATTGTGAAGCTCTTGAGCAACGCCATTCAATTAATCTATGGAATGTCAGTGCTTTTAGCAAAACTATCAAGAAGAAAATGGTGGCATTGACTATATATATATATATATATAATATATATATTGAGACAAGTTTGTTCTGATATGAACTTTACATACGATATGGGATCAAATGAATCTATGATTATATTTCCTATATGTAGCAAACTTGGTGACGTATGTAGGGAACTTATTTAAGCAACTTCCAAAATGCGCCGCCACCAGGAAGATGAAGGTTCTGTATATTAAAAGACAGATTGCGCGCTTGATCAATATTCAAATGGTTAATTAAGCATGATGAGGAGGCATTATATGGGCAGGTTTTAGATATGGTTTTAGGACATAAACAATCCACACAAGCAGGTAGATGCATGGGTTTTGTTACATATTATGCCTGTTAGCTCTTGTTTTTAATATTAGTGGAGACATGCAATTAGTCTTTGCATTTTTCATCCCCAGCAAGTACTTTATATAATATATCCAACAATTAATTTCTTTTGGTTTGTTGATGGCAACATTTTGTCATGTTATCTATTTGATTAAACAAAAATTTGGGTTTAGGGGTGACATAATCAAACAAAGAGGAAGTAAATGCTTGGGAAAACGTACAAACGACAATTGATGCTATTGTCAGTCAGCTAGCTAGAACAACGTAATCGTTTTTATTATTGGGTTGATTTAGAATATCGACCTCAAAAGGGTTGTATGTCATGTGCATTTTTATTTTATTTTTGAACAAGTCATGTGCATTTTTAATTTCTAATCGGATTAGCAATTGCTCTAAATACATTTCAGTACTCAACTTTTATATTTTATTTTTGGAGTTTAGTGTAATTTTAGAAAAACTATTCCCCAACAAGCCACTAATCTTCCATAATCATAATGAAGCTAGGTTTTGTTCCCCATAACCCCACCTAAGCTCTTTTTTGTTTTTTATTTATTTTTTGACTATTCTGCCCTCTTTTTTTTTGTCACATTAAGAGTGTGTGTGAGAGAGAGAGACAGAGAGAGATGTCACCAATGGTTGCCAAAAACCTCACCAGACTTTGCCGAAGGTCGCCAGAGTTCTCACTGAATATTGACAACCTCTATAAATAAATTTTAAAAAAATGAGCTTACGATTCATTTATCAGACTTTGTGCATAAACTCATAGCAATATTACACAATTGCAGCTCAAAACTATAATCCATCCAATATCGAAAACAACCATTTCAACAAATCCAATACTGAACAACTAACATTCCAACAATACTGAATTGGAATTGGAATTGTAAAACAAGAGCAGTCACTTGATCTTGCCTTAGCTACTCTTGAATTTGCAATCACCATAACGTGTACTATATTGTCTATATAGTACATACGTACACACACATGTATATACATATACTGTTGATACCATATGTATATTGCAAGAACCACCTCAGACTCGGCTCCACAGGACAGCTGGCTCAATCATCGCTAGCCAGGTTGACCAAAACTGCCCTCGATGGTTGGCTCACCTGGGTGCAGTCCTCACTCTCCCATAGTCCCATCTATGGGAAGGCCACTCTTTTTCCACATCGGAAATAAGTGGGGTGCTACCTCCAACATTTGCTATACATAGACTCACATACTTGCAAATCAGGTAATTCCAAAACTATACATTTTCGTACAGTGACTTTCTCAACAGGCATCGGAGGGTCATAAACCGGCAATCCTGATGTATTCTTGTCTTAAAAGGTAACAGGACTTAGCGAATCGATACTCGGTGATTTTCAAGTTCCCTTAATATCAGAAACCAACATAAACATATACATGGAAAAATCCTAACTAGGGCAAGATCAAGTCTCTGCTTTGAAAGCTATTATGATAATCATTTCCATGGTGGTTTGAGCTAGTATTCAAAACCCATTTCTTAGAACAGTTCAACAGCAATAAAGCATGAAACTTAATGCATACCTGACCATAAAGACCAGTAGGATCTATCTCCACGTAGCTAGAGTTATGTGCACAGAACAACCAAACTAATGAATACTAACTGTAATTTGCCGCTGCAGAAGCCTCCGCATCTCTTCCTCTCAAATTCGAATTGTTTGAGCAATCAATTGACGGAGGCGGAGTTTAAAGAAGCCGTGGTTGAGCACCGCCTAAGACGTTAAGCGCATTGACCAGGTGTCCAACTTGGTCAGCATATTGAGCATCGGCCCCATCGACTACGACGAATTTGGCTTCACTAGAAACAAAACAAGCTGAATTTGTGACAGATGAGATAAATGGGCTTGGTCTTCAACACTACTCCAGCCTCACCTGACCCGGATTCTGGCCCAACCGTTTCGCAGCCTGCCGGATTTGGACAACGACAGCCTAGAGCGCTGATACGGCACCTTTTCGACAACCAAAGCAAAGAGAGTGGAAATAGTGGTAGATTTTGTAATTTCATAACTGAGCTTCACCCAAAATTGGCATTCCGCTGTCAAATGGGCTGATTGGGAAAATTAATCTGTTGGTGTTGGTGGCGTGATGGAGAATGATTTTCCTAAAAATGGACCTATGGGTCAAGGACCCTTTATGTGTTTTTTGGTGTAAGGACCCTTTATTTCTATCACCATTGAACTTAATTACCATCTTGCTATACATACAAAGGCACCGCAAATCCAACCTAGAAATTAGAGAAGGAATGCAAATGAGTTCAAAAAAGCTTGTATCAGGATTAAAGCATGCACATGAATGACCTACATACAGAAATATTCAAGATGACACACTTAGAGCGCGCATTGAGCGATCCACATGTTGCTACTGCCTTTATGCTGATGGTTAAAGTACAATGACAGTTGCACAAGCCTCAAGTCTTAAGAAACAAATATGGAGCTAGCTCACCATATGGTTTCCACCAGCACCTATATTCTTGTACGTGATTATTTCATGTCTTGGTCCCCTACGATGATTTCCCCCTCCTCTTTCTGAGAAGTTATTTTTAAAACTTTCTCTTTGTGTCTCTTCATCTAGTTGGTAGAACCATGTACTTAATCATTTAGAGGATTGTGCTAAGTAAGGGTCGTGGTTAGCCTTTAACCAGTGCCTTCTAACTATGCCAAAAATGTAATCAGACGACAGAGGAGTTTTGTCTTATAAAGGAATTGAAAACTGTCGTCTACTACAGTGTCATTTCTTGGAATTATCAGATGATAAAGGATATCTATCGTCTAATTTTTATGACGATAAAAGTATTTCAGGTTATCTATTGTCTGACTACACCAACACATGTGTTAATCGTGCTGTGGGTTTTATTGAATTCAAAAGACAGATTGAAGAACAACAATAGTATTATGTAAATTATAAGGTTTAATGCATATTTCAAAGAAAGTATAGTGGTTAATTCAATGGTTTTAATGTACCTAAGTATAAGATATCAAAGTTTATTTGTTGTCTGCATTGACTCTCAATAACAGTTCACTATTGTTTGTGTTGTATTCTAATAACAGTTAACTGTTGGGTAAACTACTAACACAAGGTAGTTATTTGTTGTTGTACTTACATTTAAGATACAGTTATATGTAGTTTGAATATATTCAAGATACACTACTTGGGCAAGAAGCCAACAAGTTGTATAACAATTACGGCCAAACAGTTAATGGGCTGTACACATTTTACCTCATCTTCGAAGCTAATACCACGCCAATCTACCTCTAAAAAAAAAAAAAAAAAAAGAACCAGAAGTTCTTTAAAAATGCAGAAAAGTACCCCCAAAGTGTCAGTTCCCAAATATGCAATTTATGAACTCACAATTAAACTTCAAATATTTTCAATGTTGTAACTCATAAAAAACAATTAGCATGTTCAACAATCTTCAACAAACAAAACCTATAATTCAATACAACTATTATTATCATAACTTTTATATAGATTCACGCCTGACATCCTGAAGGATATGCATGAATACTTCCATTAAGCATTAAACCCCAAAATTCAAATCAATAATCACAACTAATTAAATCCCAATATTGTTAATCCATGACACTCCTTTATGTGGTAATTTCATGGAAAACACAAGTACACCACCATTTATCTGTCTCTGGCAAACTTGACTAGGTCAACCCTTTTGGATTTCGTCTTGTAGCGTCATTCTTTACAAACATGTTTCACTTTGTCGTGTGTCGATGTATTTATCAGTCTCTTCCATGTTGGACCAAACTCGGCAATCACCTATCTCTTGCCACCTTGTTTTCTTTTTACCAATTTTTGTAAGGTTATTGTTGGAATATGAATAGTAAAAGAAGATGTGTAACAATGGGATGTGAATTAAGAAGTTTGGGAGGTGTATATAAAATTGGGAGTGGATCATCTCCTAAGCTTCCTAAGCTTTGAAGTAGATGCCATATGGCTCTCTTAAATCTAATGATCTACATTTGTTTTTCTTTATTCTCCTTCTCTTATCCTTCACATTCGACGCTTTCTTTCTCCTTGCTTATTTCAGTTTTATTCCTCATATATAATGGAACACCTAGCCCTAAATCGAACCCATTAATTGAATTTGACCCCAAATTCAACCCATCAACTGAATTCAATCCCATATTGAACATGAAGTATCATTTGAAGGTTCAAATATCATACCATTGAGAGAGAAAACTTAAAACATGGATTACAAAACAACAAATCTCAAGTTGAAATCCCATAAATTTGAGAGAGAAAGAGTTGATACCAAATTGATAAAAATGGTGCAGGAAGATGGGTTAGGATGGTTGATGACCAAGGTGACGATTGGCTGGGGTGGTTGATGGTGGCCAGCGATGGCATCGGTTGGGACTTGGGAGGGGTTGTTGATGAACACTGAATGAAGATGAGAGAGAGGGTAGAGAGAAGAGAGAGAAGTTATTGTATTTTCACTATTTTCAGTTTTGATGAAAAGAAAACTAAGGAAAATGCAAAAAAGATGGACTGCTAAGTAAAAAAAAGAACTTGCAACCCGGTTCTCTCTCTCTCTCTCTCTCTCTAGGGTTTGGTTTCATAGCGAGGTTTCATTCCTTGTTTGACGACGCGTCCTTGGGACATCGTCGTTCGACCTGCCAAACAGGACTGGTCGTCCGTTGGTGATGGTTGCAGCAAGGTCTGCAAGTTGAAGGCAATAAGGGGTCATGTTCGTACCCTGTCACTGTCGTTTGGAAGCAATGCGAAGTGGGTGGTAAGCAGAGGCAGTGGGGTGGTGGAATGAGGGTAGGGCTTAGCGATCTACACTCAGATCGTAGCATCTCCTATTGTCGTGCATCGACGATGAAGAAAGCGGCATTAGGGAGGATGGTTTGGGCGGCTCGGATGACATGGATGGTGAGATCCGACCCGATCTCTGATCATGGTAGGGTAGACCAGTGAAAGGCTTTGGGAGGATGGTGGTGGTTAACGTCGATTTCTGGGTGGTTGAGAGTTGTCGGGGATGGGCTGCCATGGGTAGGGAGTGGAGGAGGTGTTGGTGGAGGGATCAAGGTAAGGTTGCTTCCGGTGGGGGCTGACAGCGTGTAGGCTTCTACTTGGCCTCATGGTTATTGGGCCAGGGTTTACCAAGGCCGATTTACTTTGTTTTTCTGTTTTGCTTGTTTTTTGCTTTTTATTTTTAGGTGGCTTTGAGCCCTTAATAAATTCATTCTTTAGGATAGTAGTGCGAGGTGGGCGTCGTCTCGGTTTGTGCACTTTGAGTGCCATGTCTGGCCTAGGACGACATGAGTTCCTTCCATCGTCAAATGGTTGCAGCCTCCTAGTGGCAAGATGAAACCAAGTGTCACCAGATTCATTTTTCGGTGGCAACATAGTGGGAAAGTTAGTTTTAGTGTATTATGGTTTCGCGTGAGCATTATCTTTCCGATGTGTCGCCAAAATTGTAAAGCAAATAGAGTAGCCAGTTGTGCACTTTTGGCTAATTGGTGCATATTAAAATACACATGATTAGTAAAGACTCCTAATATTATTTCAGGACGTTCTCTTATGGTTTATTGTAATTTGGGGTTTAGACACTATGTCCCCCCCCCCTTTGTATTTTATAGTTGCATTAATGATTATGACTTAAGAGCAACCTTTAGCCCTACCTCCAAAAAAAAAAAAAGTCAAAATTGAGTTCAAGTAATAGGAGCCATTAAATGTGATTTAATGCACGTGGCATCATACGATAAAAAAGCTTAAGAAGCGCAGCACAAAAATGAGCTCAAGAGAGGACCCACTCCCGATAAAATTTGCCTATGTTTTTTTTTTTCTATCAAGAGAAAAAAAGAACAAAAAAAAGAGGGAGATTAATTTCAATAGAAGAAAGTTAGAGGGGCATCAATTTCATATAGTTTACTGCACAAAAGAGAAAAATGCAAAAAAGGTGAAAGTGTGAGGGCATTGTGCTTCAAATACTCCCAAAGCCCCCAAATTGTTAAACCCTCCTTCTCCTCCCCAAAAACCCATCTTGTTCAACTCACTGATTCAATGAAACAGAATCAAAACCAGTGATTGATTCTGATTGCGACACAACCCACCATGTTGCTCAGAAGAAGACTCACTTCCCTTCTCTCCACCTCCATCCTCGGCCCCAAACCCACTCTCACTCTCACTCCCACTCCCTCGCCCCAATCCTCCCTACATTTCCTTGCCCAATGCACCAACCCTAACCCTAGCTTCAGCAGCAATGGCAAAGCCGCCGCAGCCTTGGGGATTGTTCAGGGAGTGAGGGCGTACAGTAGTCTGCTGAGCTTGAACGATCTGAGACCCAAAGTGCCCAGGAAGCAGAAGACCAGGAAAGGCCGGGGGATTGGGTCCGGGAAAGGCAAGACGGCTGGGCGAGGCCACAAGGGTCAGAAGGCCAGGGGCTCCGGGAAGTTGGGGTTCGAAGGTGGACAGACCCCGCTGCGACGTCGTTTGCCCAAGCGTGGGTTTAAGAACCCCTTTAGTCTCACTTTTCAGGTACCCTTTTCATTCTTTTTGGTTTTCTTTTTTGTGTATTGAGTGATCATGGATTTGTTTTTCGGAGCTGTTGCTCTGCAATTGGATTGATTGGATGTGTTCCAAGTTGTTTTTTTCGAGAGGAAGAGAAAAGGGTTTGTTAGCTTTGGTGATATTAAATGAGGGGATTCGATTCAAATCCCACCGAACTTTTCTGTACTAGAAAACACTTGCATTTTACCTGAGAAGATTATTTTTGTGGGAATACAATGCACAATCAACCAGTAGAGGAGGAACGATTAGAGATGGAGGTTTCTTTCACTGGTTGGGTGTGGTCTATATGAAAGAACTCGTATAGTGGATATAGGTTTGCATAAATTTTAGCACCAGTGATCTCACTTTGTTAAGGGAAGTTGAATTATTAGTTTATTTTGGGTCTGTCGTAGTTTATGTACTAAAAACATGAGAGTGATATTGGGGTAGTTATTGTCATTTTGTATTTCAAATGAAGTTTAAAAGTTCATATATTTAACAGGATATGCTATTGGGATACTAATCATGTACTTTGTCAGATGCCCATGGTTCTTGTGTGTATATATGTAGAGATGTGTGTAGGTTAAAACCTCGTAATAAATAGTAGAACAATGAAGTTATGCAAACCCATTGACCTATGATGACCACCCAGGGTCGTTTGTTACCCATGGTAATTGTGGACCTCTTTATGTTTAGTACTTGTCCGGCCCTCACATGTATAGGCTTGAACAAGGTGAGTTTGATCTGTGTTTGGTGCAGTGGTACTAAGAAGGATTAACCCAGACGAGAAAGAATTAAGAAGTAGAAAAGAAAGAAAGAACCACACAGCCCAGATGAGTAACCAATATCGGGTGCTTTGGGAATCATACCAAAATCCTCTGGTGCAATGGAAATCAATACCAAAATCTCAAAATTTAGAGTTTTCTGTTACTCTCATCTGGGTTGTTGAGGGTTGGACCAAAGAAAAAGGAAGAAGAAGAAATATAGATGATACCAAATCTGAAAAACCACAAGAAACCAATAAATCAGAAACCGAAAGTTTAAAGCAAAAATAAGAAAAATTAACCCAGAAATTCCTCAACAAATAATTCAGAAATAAAAACTTGAAAAATTGCTTGTCTCTCTGCAAAATTATGGAGGCAGAATGGTTTGACTGAGTTGTTGAGACGTTTGGAGGTGGAGAAAGTGAGAGAAAGCATTCTACTTCTAGCGTTTACCTCATGCTTGTTGCCTCTTCATGCCTTAGCTAAACTATCTGCAGATGTATTGAGATACTAAAATCCTTCTTATCTTACTATCACAGGAACATAGTTGACAATCTTTTCAAACTTGAAAGAGTGGTGTACCCTGATTCCTCAACCCTTTGAAGAGTATTTACTTTTCTGCGCTAACATGGATACCCTTTGAACTTTAAAGATTATGCCAAGTGGGTTTTTGTTTAAGTATAGATGTGTCTGTGATTGCATGTTCTATATATATGAGAGTATCCTTTTTACGTTTGTTGCATCAGAAGGCACTGAATCC
Organism: Rosa rugosa; assembly: GCF_958449725.1. Lineage (NCBI taxonomy): Eukaryota > Viridiplantae > Streptophyta > Magnoliopsida > Rosales > Rosaceae > Rosa > Rosa rugosa. The sequence goes on along the minus strand of NC_084821.1, from coordinate 22,851,326 downwards.
ATGGTGTGCCTATTTGAACTCCAAGAGTATTGTTTGTTCTGTAGTATGGATATCCATATATTGAAGCAGAATTCGAGGGCGTGTCTATCTGATTTTCATCCTGTTTTTCCTTCGGAGGCCAGTTCTACTATGTTAATCATTTATGGAGAATTTAAATGTTTCACCTTTGTTCCTTTCATTTTCTGATAATACCTTGCATGTCTTTGTGCAGCCAGTAGGATTAGGAAAGATTGCCAAACTAATAAATGCGGGAAAGATTGATTCTTCAGAGTTGATTACAATGAAGACTCTCAAGGTACAGTAAATTCATTCTCGGACTATGCCATTTCCTTCGTCGACTGAGTTCAATCTGCTAATTACCACTACTATAGGATACAGGGGCAATAGGGAAGCAGATAAAAGATGGAGTGAGATTAATGGGACGTGGTGCTGAACACATCAAGTGGCCAATTAATTTAGAGGTATGTGTTCACCTGTGCTTTCTACATTATTGACCTATGTATTTCAGACCAAAAAAGAGGATCTATGTATTATGTGGCTGGGACATCTTCTTTGCTTGCCTCTTCACTGTTTCTGTTTTTGAAATGCTGCATTCTCCTTAAAACTGTGTATGTTGGGAGTGACTCTCCACGTCAGTGCTGAACTTTGAACTAAGGAATAGTGATTTCAGATTAAATTTTATATGTTGCCATTTGCTGTTGATCCAGTGGTATGATGATTTCTATAGTCTATAATTATACTTGGAGTGTTTACGGATTCATACTTCAGTTTCCATTGAATTTAAAATACCTAGATGTCGAAAAGTCATATAAAATTTAGTCAGTCTAAGTGATGCCAAAGTCATATAAAATTTAGTCAAAGTGATGGCTCATAATGTTAATTAAATTTTATACTTGTGCACCTTGTCAATTGCATGTAAAGCAATTGATACATGCAACTTGAAACTGAACTGACAAATGACATTTACAGGTATCACGTGTCACCGTAAGGGCAAAGGATGCAGTTGAAGCTGCAGGAGGGTCTGTCAGAAGAGTGTATTACAACAAGTTAGGCTTTCGAGCTTTGCTCACACCTGAGTGGTTTGAAAAGAAGGGGAGATTATTGCCAAGAGCGGCCAGACCTCCACCAAAACAGAAGGATAAGGTTGACAGCATTGGCCGCTTGCCAGCCCCAACCAAACCTATTCCATTTTTGACTGAAGAAAACGAGGCGGGCTCCACTTCATCTACTTGACTAAAGGAGCAAAATCAGTTTGTTCATTTAGGATTTTGTATTTTTATTTCCATCTTCATCTATGTTTGGCATAAATTGTCTTTTTATAAGATAAGGTTTTTGTTGTAAGACGAAGTCATCTCGAGGATAAGTGGAATGAGGAAAGCTTTTCATGCTATTGGTTCAACTTTTTTTTTTGGGTGGAAGAAGCTGAACCTACTTCAGAATGTCAGTCGAAATGCTTATTAGAAAGATAACTTGATAAGAGAGAAGGCTCTCTACAATATTATATAGGTAAAGTCAACCCAATCATCAGATGCTTACACTCATTTATGCAGTCTTACTTGAAAGAGTGCCTGTGGTTAAACTCCACAGTTCTGGAAGGATCGATTATAGCTAGTTGAAATGTACTGTGAATTGCTGTGCAGAGCCACTTGTGGAAGTAAACAGTTTTGTGAAAGTATTAGAGCAAAGAGCCTTTCTAGGAGAGTTTTCCTCTCACCCTAGTTTTTTCTCTCTACGGCGCCCTAGCCTCCATCCCTAGCCTTGCTATCTCTTCCTTGCCTCTCCATCCCTTCATGGCCTCCATTGATGCTGTCACAGCAAGTTTTGCTGCTTCTCTCGCTCTTGCTTCGGGTGGTAGCGCCCCAGATCTGGGTAAGATTGGTGGTGGTCCGGTGCGCAAGCCATCTCAGTCTTTTCTACTTGGCAAGCCTCTGACCCGCAAGCCGGTGGATCCCAAAGCTTTCAAGGCTCACTTCCACCGTACTTGGATGGTGGATAAGGATTTTAGGGTCCAGGAAAAGGCGGGCGATGTCTTCTTGTTCTCCTTTGAATCGCTTCGTGATCGGAACAAGATCCTACGGGGAGGAGTTTGGTCTTTTGATAGAGCTCCTGTGTGTTTTGAAATTTATGATGGGGTGAAGCCCCTGCATGAAGCCCAATTCAAGCATCTACGTGTTTGGGTTAGGGTTTTGGGGATTCCTCCTTTGTATGAAGAACCTGAGAATTTTACTCTTATCGGTAATCTCTTGGGTGGTTTCTTAGACTATGATAAGAAGGAATTCAAGAAGGGTGGGATTCGGATCTTCTTCACCCATGATATCTCTAAACCATTCTTGCTTGAGCGGAAGATTTTTTTGGATGTCGGCGTCGAACCGGTGCTTCAATTTCAATTTGAACATCTGAAAGGGAGATGTTCACAGTGTGGACTGGTCACGCATGCTGGGATTGCATGTGAGGAGCCGCATACTCCACTTCCGTCATCTAGGGTTTTGAACTTTCCAGGGCCGTCCGTCTCAGGAGGGTCTTTTTCTTTTTCGGCTCAGAATAAGCGTGAATTCTTCACTGCTTCCTCATCTATCCCCAAAAAGAAGAACCCAACTTTTCGTCGTGTTGACCGCCCTAACCCTCCCTCTACTTCTCCTTCCGGATCGTCTCCTGTTTCGGATCCGGCTGATGGTAATAGCGAGCATATCACTTCGGGGACGGAGCATGCTTTGGAGCAGCCCTTGAGTTCTTTTTTGGCCCATAATGGGGCGAATAGTTCTGGTACCAGTGAAGCTGCAACCTTGGTGCAGGATATGCAACAAGATGTTGTGGCTTCAAAGAAAAGGGATAGGATTGGAGGTTGTGATCCCTCTCCGAAGAAGTTCAAGACCATTATGGGTGGTAAAATTCCAACTTTGCAGGCTGATGCTTTGGGTCTGGTTGGCGACGACCATGATTTTCCTCTTGTCACTCTCAAGAAGAAGATGGGTAGGCCACTGGGCAGCAGGAATAAGAGCCAACGCTCTGGGAAGAAGGCCGGAGCAGCCCCTCTGAGACTCACCTACCCTGCAGCCGGTGCTTCAGGCTCTAGCCCTAGAGATAAGGGCAAAGGAAAGCCTTAGGCTTTCCTGGTTCCTTTGCCTACTACTGGAAATTGGGTTCATCATTACTTTCTTCTCAGTCTACTTAGTTGTACACCAATTGAGGTCTCTAGACGACTAGGTTTTCTTTTCAAAGGGGGTTAGTAGTGAGAATTTGATTTTCTGTATTCTAGGCTCCACAAGTGAGCATATGTGTTAACAGTGAAGGTACTTGTCTTTTGCTTGGCGGCTTGTGCCATCTAGATTTTAGGTATGAGACAGCATCTGATGTATGTGCCTTCTGGCCTTTAATTTAGTTAATGAAGCTATCCTTTTATCAAAAAAAAAATAGAAGAAGCCACCACAATCAAAGAAGGCAAGGCAAAGTTTGCCAAGGAATATCACAGAGGCCTAAAAGAAGACCAAATTAGCAGAGGAGTAAGGACACTGAATAAAAGGGTGAGGATGGGACTTAAGAGGAAGAGTTACAAAGAACACAAATAGGACTGGCATTAGGAGCAAACTAAGCAAGACAATCAAGAGTGGAGAGCCTGCATTAACCACAGAATGAAACTTTGTCTAGGGTCATTTTGAGGAAAAACTTGATAGTCAGAGCTATGTCGCCAAGCTCACATTACTCCTTTCCAAAGCCTCATTGCTTCCACCTGAACAGCATTAACATTCATCACCTTCACGTCTGCTGTGTACATCACTATACAATTTCCAGAACAACTCTTAGAATCACTTCAGCAACACTATCCATTCCTAAAACACTAGAGAAAGGCCCCATTTGAACCGACCATGACCTAGGTGGCAGATCCCAATTACTACAGAAGAATACCACAACTTATGCAATAACATTAGCAGTAAACAACCAGCAGAAGGTAAATACAGTCTTTTCTGATAGAAATTCCAAAATGGATATTTCATGCATGAGTAGTATGAAGAACATAATCAAAGTCTAAAAAGTATCAAATGCAGCTTTATCACCACATTACTTGAACTTCTCCAAACGAGTATGGCATTCATATCCTCATTAAACTGCATCGTTCGTTTTAACTTGCATAACACTCCATTGCTTAGGTCATAAAATATCATCATTTCCTCCAGAGTCTGAGCATGCCAGAGTGTAAGCCTTGAACTCAATTCCAGTTCGATCCCTGTGAAAGCTCCCATGGCTACCGCCTAACGTTGACGAATAAAAGTCAGATCTCGCTTCTTCCAGTGTTCCATATTAACCTCATATGGCTAGAAAATTAAGATGAAAACAAGTAAATCAATTGAAAATTTCCCAAATAATATGTAACAAAACAAAATATAAAGATAATAGCACAGAAGGTTTGTTATAATCATGATGAATCTCTCAGGATGATTGTAACAGAGATGAAAAGAGAAATATAAACCAACAGAAGCAGCAGAACCTTAACTTACATTACATTCAGAGCTAGAGCCGAAGGAAGAAAAGTAGACAGTTACACACTTGCAATCAAATTGGGTATTCCTATTAAAAGAGAAACAATGGCAGGACACAAATTGGGTATACCAACAGTAAGCCTCCACATGTTCATACACAAATACCATGTATTATGTCATGAGCTGGCATGCATCGTTCCCAGAATAGAACCTGTAATGTTATAAATCTTGTTCTCAACTAACGTTTTGTTCTTTTGAACTTTTGAATTTAACTTCAGGCTAATGGCACAAAGCTTGAAGCATAAATGACAGTTTTACTCTGGCTAGTGACACAAACATAATAGTAAAAGCAATTAATACCAACAGTCAAGCTCAAAGAAACACTGAAATTCTAGAAATATAAGCTTGCCACATTAGGAAGCAATTCAAAATTAAAACATAGTGCAAATTTTGAGACTTGGTAAAAAAACTAAGTGGATGTACAGTTTTTAACATGAATTTGACGAAATTTGGCACGCGTGATCAAGGTTGAACCACTTGATGACACATTGACCAAAAAACCTTATTGCTAGCATATGTGGCTAATACTGGACTCAGCCAAAAGACAGAAACCAAAATGATTTGAACTATTCTATTATCTCCATACCAGAAGAAAATAAAAGTTCAAGTAGCAAAATATCCTCTAAAAAGTTATCTTATTCCAGTGTTGATATCAACTGAAAAATAAAAACCAAATCTTTTCAAGGACGAGCTCTCGGTGGTATGATGTATATCCCATGAACTTCTCCAAGAAGTAATTCCTCAATGAATTTGCAGCAACATGATATCCATTTGAAGAACCACTCCCACAAAATTCAGTTCTACATTCTAAAAGGGCTGCCGGACCACTATAGTCAAGCAATTCTATATTATTACAAAGAACGATGATAGTAATGAAGAAATTAACTTGTTTTTATTTTTATTTTTTTCTGCAACATAATATCAATCATTTTGAGAGCAGGAACAGATAGATAATAGATGTTGATGTTGAATGCAAACAAGAATTGACCAAGGCATACACTTTGCATACATAATTAAACATAAAACTATTGCTTTTGGACCCACATTGTGTATCTCTAACATGGGGGGAACGAACTTGTATAGGTTGGCACAACCTGTAGTAGATATGTGATACCAAAATGTAGTATGTCGGCATTACATGTACAAACTTTGAATAAAATAGCTTTAATATACAAATTGAACAACCAGAAATACCCGGTGAATTATCTCTTAATTGGGCTTTTCACAATCTTGATGGGACTCATAGTCGGAATGGGTCGTGGTTATACTACAGAGAAGGTAGGCTTGGAGTCTGACCATTGTAATTTTCATCAGCTTGACAATCTATACATTCTGGGCTGCAAGGAGAGGCCATGATTTCAGCTTCCTTGGTCTTTTTCTGTATGCAGCTCTGATTGTTTTTCTTAGATTCATATTTTCCACCCTTTGGGGACAACCAGTCATATGATATTCGCGGCATTGTGGGATGAATCATCTTCTGTGGCTACGTTATTTACGACACGAATGAGCGGATCAAACGCCACTAGTATGATGAGTACCTATTGGCTGCAATCCAGTTCTACTTGGATGCGTTCAACCTCTTCCTGAATTTGATCACAGCTATTGATAGCTGAGAAGCTGTTGCTTAACTCCGATCCATAGCCTTGGTCTGTGCATTTGATCATAGTTATGGTTTGGTAAAATTATGAATGTCATGACAGACAACTAATGGATGTTTAAACGGAAGAGTACTTGTAGGTCACCATTGAATCATTATTTCCTTTAACTCAAATATTTTTTTTTTATTAAATAAAATTGTAACGCCCCGATTTGCACCTCATCAAATAGTATACGTTACAGTGTCGTGGATCCTAGAACTTAAGCTAAGATTCTTAACTCAAATCCTAACAACCTGCAAGGCAAAAGAAGAAATTAAAAATTTATATGTAAATGTAAATTACAAAACTCAAATGCAGAAACATTTATTGAAAAATGAGATGAAAACGATAAAACCGCTAGAAATTCTTTAAAAACAAACACAAGTCCTTTGAAATCAATTATCGAATATTAGTCCGGTTCAAGACCACAGTTCGAAGGATTTACAAAAGGAATATTTTACGAACAATCACAAACTCGATAAATGAATTATGGGGAGTAAAGGAAATAAGAAAATCTGTCATGAGGATGTAAATCCGTTGATGACAATTTAATACAAGATAACTAAGCCACACCGTGCATCGTCTAGCTATCCTGTCTTCGTACACTGTACCTGCATCCACAGACTGTTGTAGGGGCGAGCTTTCATCCCCGCTGCTCAATAAGACTCTACCTCATATAGGTATGAAATCAGTTTAAAATTTAAGTGCCTACAAAGTAAGTAAGAAAACGATGCGTATAAATAAACATGTTCGAAACCACAAAACCGTTGTTCATTTATAAAAATGTAGTAGAACCTAGAAGAATGAAACAGACTTGATGACCGATCGCTATGCCAACTACAACCTTACCACGATTAAGATCGTTTACACCAGCATGGTGTAGCGAGAGTACGTGTCCACTTATGCCGTATCACCTAGAAGCAGTGCCACACCTCAAAGGATGTCAGACACCCTTCAGTCCATACAGCCCCGGCCCTTCGGAGATAGAGGATCGAAGCTCAAGGAAGTCGCTATGCTCTTCTCACTCTCAGGTCATCAAACAATAGCTCATATAAAATCAAAAACAAATTTTTATTCATGCATCATTAGCATCATTAATTTCCATGAGATCCATGCATGAAAATTACTAAATGAGTAGAGTTCAGAATCCCTTACCTGGAATATTTCAGCTCTGAACCCATTCGCTTTCTTAGATCAACATCTCCACGTTTCACATTTCGGGTGACTGGAGTCCCTAAGTCTGACAATTTTTCCGAGTGTTATTAAAATCCAAAATTAAATAACACTCAACAAATCTTATCGTATTGTTTCCGAACAGCGATGCTTTACTCATGGTCATAATCCATAATTCTATATGGACACCCAACTATATTACTTTGACCATATTTTTGGCACCGATTCCATCACAGTGGAGAATCATAATCAAATTCACCATCACACAAAGTAGGGGTGGGCGTCCGGACCTGAAAAACCGAAAACCCGACCCGAACTGAGCAAAAAAACCCGATTCGGTTCGGTTTTGACTTTGAAATTCTCGGTTCGGTCTAGGACCCGACCCGAATATATTTTCTCGGTTCGGTCTCGGGCCACAAATATGCAGAGACCGAAAGCCCGAACAAAGCGCGAACTGGCCCATTTTCCCATCATTTGCTACCTTTCCCTCTATTATTGGGTGTTATTATAATATATTAAATATAAAAAAAAACCCCAAAGCAGTCAGACCAAGCCTACACTTTGTCCCCACTTTGTCTCCCGTTTTTGCTTTGTCTCCCACTCTTTAATTATTAAATAATGGGCTTATTAATTATTATATAGCTTATCATGTCAGTATGCCACATGATCTCTCTCTCTCTGAACCATCTCTGGCTCTCAGCCTCTCTCTCTCTCTCGCTGTCTCTCTCTAAACCATCTCAGGCCGTAGTTCTTCCCAAATCCCCGATTATTCAAATTGAAAACCTAAAACCCAGTTCATTTCATCCCAAATTTAATGGCATCAACACAAACTTCTTCCCAAAGTTCAAGTTCTAAATCTGATTCCGATTCCATTCATTTCAATTCAAGGACCCAATATGAGGAAGACGAAGAGGATGAAGAAGATGAAGTCATCATGAACCCACTGAAAAGCCCACCACATTTGACACTCTTGGCGCCGTTGCGAGCTGCTGATGATGATGAATGTTTGGCTTGCTTTCTCTTTGAGACTCGACCCTTCTGAGAGTGCAATCGCCGAAACCAGTTGAAAGTCGCCGGAGAAGCTCCGGCTGCCACAGCCGACAGATCTGCTCGAACGAAGAAGCTGAAGCAGTGGCTTGGCTTTGGGATTGCTGTCGTCTTCAACCTCACCCACTAAGGTTTCGGACCGAAAAGCCTGAAAACCCGACACTAAACATAACGGGTCGGGCTCCTATCGGTTTTCACATCTTAAATAGACCGAACCGGCCTGAACCGATTACTTCGGGCTCGGTCTCGGTTCTGGAAAAATCCGGGCCCGGCCCGAGCCCAGGCCTAACACAAAGTGTGCGTGTGTGTATATATAGATATACTTAGAAACTCGTGTCCAATACCCATAATGAATGGTAAACAAGCTTAATTGGAATCAAACATATACTAGAATCACAATCTGGTGCATTAATCTTTTAATAAACAATTCCGAAGCACATTGCAACCCACCAATACCAACTGGGTTAACAAAGGAGCTGCGCAGGCATTCTCCGTGGATATTGAATAGAGCAGACTCAAACAAATTTCCGAGTTCACCAACTCCATGACCCGAGCTCAATCAGGTATGAAGTGTCGTTCCAAGACATCAGTGAAGAACCCAGAAGCACCTGAATTGCCGCCGTGCACGGTAAACTCGACGACGGCCGAGAACACCCAAAATATCAATTCATTAAAACTCAACCCATTTCAAAAAATGAGTATACCAGCATGCAGCTCTCGAAGAGGGGTTCGAGTTTCATACCTCATGCATCACCAATGGTGACCGGAGTCGCCGGAAAACGTGCTGGAAGCACGGAATCTTTCCGGCTTCGATTCTCTTTCCTCGATCAGAGAATCAACCTTATATATTTGAAATCGACCGCCCAGATTTGACGGGGATTAGAATAAACGGCTCAGATCGCATTGAAAATTTTCTTTTCCATTATTAGTCTCGAAACTTCGGAAAATAATAGTAATTAGCTTGGGTGTCCGAAAAATTCTCCAAAAATTTTCACAAACTCATCACGTCACGTACTTTATTAACCCTTAAATTAAAGAGTTCACTTCCTTGAAAATTCAAAAAAAAATTCAAGTGTCCTTAGTATTTATCGAGATTACAAATCAAATCTCAAACTATTCCACTTTAGCTCCTTAAATAGTTTCGGGGCTTACAAAAGTTTCATAGAATAGGTATCTTTGGAGATTATTGGGATGTTCAAAAGTGAATCAAGTACAAGACTACAAGTTAATCTTGTCAAAATTGCAAGTTGGTGCTTGCTTTGCTTGAGTGCTTCCTTGCACATTGATATTGTACAAACTCTATCTTTCATAGACTATTGGTCCCAACCCTATCTTGCTTCATTTTGAAGAGTTGGTGAAAGTAATAACTGTTGTGGCAAGGTATAAGAACTAGGGCTGTCATTTAGTATAGTGATTACCAAATCGATTGAATACCAACTGATGTTTTAGGCTTGGTGTCAAAATTTATACACAAAGTCAACAAATTCATATAAATTGTCATCAGTATAGGTAGGTAAAGTTGATAATTTAAAATAGCACCCTAAGCCAAAACCTTAATACTAACTTTAATTTTTTGGGGGCTATATTTATGCAACAAGCCTAAAAGTAATAACTTTAAAACCTAGTTGATTAATTTGTTGTTTATAATTGATAACTACTGTCATTTGTTTAGAATCTAGTGTGCTAGAACTAAACATATTCTAGTTAGGCAAACCTAGATAACTTAAAAATCATTAATGATGTGGAAAATTTATACCTAAAGTCAATAAAATTCATAAAAATTATTTATATAGATTTAATTTTGAGTTAAATTCACCATTAGGTATTCGGCAAAACTGGTTATTGGGTGGCTGCTAGAGAAAAATAAAGAATTGAAGGGCAGGGTGTATCGAGTAGTGTGGTAGGAATGAGCAGTGGGTTATCAAGAGGGTGGAAACTTCTGTGGGGATTGAAGCTTCCCAACAAAATCAAGTGTTCTTATGGCGGGCATGTAACGGTTTTCTTCCATATGCAAATGCGCTGTGTAAACCCAAAAAGTTGCTTAATTCAAATAGTGTGGGTTGTGGATATGGTGAGGAATCTGTAGTGCATGCTCTTTGGGAGTGCTTGGTGGCAAGAAAAACTTGGAAGCATACTTTCTTGGTTGATGTTAATCACTGTTATAAGGAGACAGATTTTATGAGCTTATTCTTGCGTGTATTTGCTATGGCAAGGGACTTGGAGCTAGAATAGTTCCGTGTCATCACTTGGAACCTGTGGCATGAAAGAAATAATAGGAACCATACAAGGAAACCAGTGGGTTTTTGGAGAGATTTTAATTGGAAAAGCAAGTGCATGCATGGTGGACTGCATATGCAAATGCAAGCATACTGGAAGATGGGAGGTTGGAAGTGACTCAAAATGAGAGGGAGGTTGCTACCAGGTCACGCCAACTGCATTGGAGTACGGAAGCATAGGTTTTGTCAAATTGAATTGGTGTGATTAATTCAAAATCTAGTAGGTTTGAAACGAGAGCAGTCTGTAGAGATCACTATAGGTTTTGTAACGTTTGTTTGAGTGTGCTTTCTACGCTATACTTATGCAACAAGCCTAAAAGTAATAACTTAAAAAAACCTAATTGATTAAGTTGTTGTTAATAATTGATAACAACTGTCATTAGAGTGACATGGCATGACTTCCCAATATAATACTGACATGTGTCCAATCTTAATAAAATTTAAACTCTCAAGAAGAATAACACTGTTAAATTTTTTTTGTTTAATCTTTAATGTTTCAAGAATCTCAATTGAATCCCAGATTTTTTTTTCCTTTTTGCGTTCTCTCTCTTGTCTTCGTACACAAACTAAACTTTGTGAATGATTATCATTATTCCTCAAAGCTTGGATCGTTTTTGCAATGGATCTTGTGCCCATACTATTATTTATTAGTTGATTCAATTTCTCATATTAATCATGAAAATAAGTTTCATTTTATTTATGATTTTTTACCAAAATTCCATCATTTTCATGGATATAATTGTAGAATAATGGAGGAGATGGAGAAGTAGAAGGAGAGGAGAAAAGGATATGAAAAAAGTAGAAAGTTTAAGAAGTGATCCTAAACCAAGGCGAATATGCAGGTCTGTTGGGGATTATGCTACTGCAAGGAAGATGAAAATGAGTTGGGTGAGTATGATTGTTTTGGTTGATGGTTCTCGTGCTTAGAATATATATTTTCATATTCATGGATCAATATCTCCAAGATCTATACCATTTTAAGCATTGAAACATCAATTCCAACTTTGGTTGCAAGAAATTTACAGAACTGAAAAAATATGATTGTTTTATTTTTGTCTGGTCTAGTATAAGGAATGAAGAACATGATTTTTTATATTTTCTTTTTTCCTCTTTTTGCTTGGTTTGGGTAGGATAAGAACGGAAGATTTTTTTTTATCTTTCATAATAACAAGTTGGTATAAAAATACAAATTTACCCTTCTAAATACGGTCACATGCACGATAGATGATTTTCTTTAACGGACCGTTGACGAAATATGGATTCAGGTATAACTTAAACAAAAATAAATAAATAAACCAAAACCTTTAGCCCACCCCATCCTTACATATGTCAGTGAGAATCAAACCCATGATCTTTAAAATGTTGGAATTATAACTTACCAACATTTTACCAACCGGTATGACTTTGATTATTTCTTGAACTTAGGTATCAAACTATTCTGGACAAAAGTGTTTAGGCACTGATGATGAATTTAACTCTTTGATTTTTTAGGCTGTGGCTTAATAAATTATGGTGGCTTTTTGGCGGCTTTATAACGAAAGTCAAGTGGATTCAAGCATACAAATTTTGACTAGAGGATAATGAATGTATATATTGTTGCCTAATCTTTAAATAGTTTTAATAATGTAATAACTCATACCAAGAAGATTAAGATCCTTATATAAATAGTGCCTAAGAATCAAAAGCAACAAAAATACCCAGAGGCTAAGTAGAACAATAGAGAAACATGGAAATCCAGAGAATTAGCTCAAAGGACTATGTATCTGCTTGGAATTTGGGTGGTCTAGTTGTCACTCAAATGGCTTTAAAAGCTGCAATCGAGCTCAATGTCTTCAATATCATTGCTAATTCAGGACCCGGAGCTCATCTCACATCGAAAGAAATTGTATCTCAAATCTCAAATACAAATCCTAATGCAGCAGCTGCAAATTTGAAGCGAATACTAAGAGTTCTTAGTGTTCATTCTCTGCTATCTGTATCTCAAAGGTCAAGCTCAAGTGGTGATAAGACAATGCTAGAAGAGGCCTATGGTCTAACAAAGGAGACTCTTTGCCTAGTTCCAAATGAAGATGGAGTTTCCTTAGCTCCATATATTATGTTAGCTTCAGATTTGGACGTCGTTAAGTGCTACTCCATGCTCAAAGACACAGTGCTTGAGCCTGGGAGCTTACTTTTCAAGAAGGCTCATGGTATGTCCGCATTTGAGCACATGTTCGACAAACCTGACTTGACAAATTTGTTTAATGAGGCTATAGGCCAAAGTACCATCATCAATTTTGAAGATGTGTTAAAGGTGTACAAAGGTTTTGAAGAGGTAAAAGAGTTGATGGATGTTGGAGGAGGCAATGGAACTACAATTGCCAAAGTAGTAGCTAGCTATCCACACATTCATGGGATTAACTTTGATTTGCCTAATGTTATCGCTCAAGCAACTGCTAAATACCAAGCAGGTCAGTATATAATAATTTCTACAACATCATGCATGTACAATTTTTCTTTCATTTGACACATGTCATTTAATAAGTACTATTGTAGCTTCTAGTTATGCTCACATTCATTATAGTTTGATAAATTTAATCAATACATTACAAGTTCGATTTTTACCAAGGAATCTCTTAATTAGTAAAACTAAAGTAATATTCTGTAAAGTTTATCCTACAATTTCGCTAGGTAAACTATCTTTTTGGGTACCGCTTGCATCTCACCTTACAGCTGATGTAGCATAAAGTCCGACCTATCAAATAACTTCATTAAATGATATGGTCATGCCACAACAGCTGTCACATAAGGTGGGATGCAGATTGTATCAATAGCTTCATACCGTAGTTTAAATTAAAGGAGGAGAATGTGAAAGTTTCTGTCTCCCTCACTTCCTCAATTTTCTGTTTTTTAATGTTATTATGTGTGTTTTTTATTTTATCATGATAACCCTCACTCACTTCCTCAATTTTCTATTTTTTAACGTTATTATGTGTGTTTTTTTATTTTATCATGATAACCCTTTTAGAGTATATGGGATAATTTTCCCTCCAATTAATAAATGGTTTTTTGATTTTAAAAAAATGATAATCCTTTTAGATAATTTCATTATGAGATTTTATTTTTATTCTAAAGGGCATTTATTTGAGTGGATTGTATTCAATACAGAGAATGGATTGTGGACTTCAAATGAATTAACTAAAAATTTGGTGAACCTTTTGACACCAAACTTTGACTTCCCTTTATAATAGTAGAGATTTAGGCATATAATAATAAGAAGCAAAAGTATATATTTAAAAGTTGTTACAATGCTAGTAATAAATTAGTCATAAGCAAAAGCTAACTAATTTATGATTAGAATAATTTTTTATTTTTTCAGAATGTAGGCCTAAAATTGAACGACTCATATTATTAAAAATTGATTGTATCATAGGCCTCACATATAATCTAATGATCTATTAAGATAAGCGAAAGATGACAATTTTCTAAACATACATAAGGTAGTAATTTAGAGACTGTACCTTTATAATGGTCGAACAATTTGAATGAAGTAGAAAAATTAGTGTATGTTTATTAAAAAAAAAGTAGTGTATGTAGACGTGCATCAACTTTAAAAGTAGTTTCCATGTTGTTTAACCGACATGAAAACTTTATCAAATGCAGGTGTGAAATATGTTGGTGGAGATATGTTTAAGTTGATACCAAATGCACAGTCCATTATGTTGAAGGTTGATTTGCTTTTTCTTCTTCTTCTTTTTTTTTCCTCTCTTTTTAACCTCCTTTTATGTTAATTATATATATTCCATCATACTAATGAAAATAAGGAATGTTTATCTGCACTTCCATATAGCTTTATGCAATGATAAAGGAATGCAAATCACATGAGCACATTGTAATTTGCTCTCGATCTAGATAATTGTGGGAAGCTCAATTAGAAAGTATCATGAGAATACCATATATGCTTCAAGTTTAAAACCTAGCACTTAAACTTAACATGCAACAGTTACAATTATTGTATGTATAATACATTTTCACATGTATGCAGTGGGTGCTTCATAATTGGGACGATGATCTGTGCAAGAAAATATTAGAACGTTGTTGGGAGGCATTACCTGAAATCGGGAAGGTGATAGTTGTGGAATTTGCATTACCCGAAATACTGGAGAATACCACAGATTTAAAGAAAATTGTGGCATTAGACATCATGATGATGAGTATCTTTAGTAGTAGGCAACGAAAAATTAATGAGTTTGACGGCCTATCGAAAGCTGCAGGCTTTGTTGAAACAAAGATTTTTCCGATTTCACATGGGTGTTATGTTATGGAGTTTCACAAAGTTAAAAAAAATAGATAGATGATATATATGATCATCTAAGAGACATATCTTTCTTCTTTTAGGTATATGAATAAATTCATAAGTCTCTCATATGCTTCGTACATGAGAGTAATTATGCAACTTATTTTTAGCAAACCATAAAACTAGTTTTACCGCTTTTATTAGTGGGATGTACAACCCAGGGTGTATCTGAGAACCCGATTTCATCATTTTTAGGCACTTCAGAAGCTCGGAGTACATAGTGAGATATAACACAAAGTGCTAATTATTATATATTTGTTGTAAAATTTTAAATAAACTTTATAAGTGCACAAACCAGTTGTAGTATAGCTTATGCAAATACGAGGTAGTTCCAACTGGAGATTGATAACCAATTTCTAATCCTAACTAATTGACCGAATCACACTAATAATTAACAAAGAAAAACAAGAAAATATTTTTGTGATTTTGTAAACAATCAAAAAGAGATAAAAGAAGTTACTTAAGGAAAATCAAGAATATTATGCATGGCAAATAAAACGATATAGTAAAGAGTTTTAAAACAATGATGGACAAACACTAGGGCTTCCAACTTCTTCGTCACAATCATATTCGAGTTTCTAGTATGCCAATTTCTAATTATTAAACCGGCCGGTGTTGAATATTCCATCATATAAGTCTCATGGTAGAGTACTTATATGCATAAGTTCTCCAAAGTATGAATACTACCTTATGGCAGAGTATAGTACTCAAATTATTCTCAGGAATATGCATCTACCTCAAAAATAGATGAAGTTCAATGAGAACAAAAAAATTGACACAAACCAAATAATACATGGCATCTATTTTACCAATTTGTGATTTTTAATCACTGGAAGCTTTCAAGATTTAGCATGGGCATCTACCTACTCTTGCATAAAACATTCCCCTGCTGACATAAAACAATGGCAGTTCCTCTTCTGACTCTCTGCGTACAATGGCGCAACTGACGGTCGATGATGAAACGGCCAAGTATATGTATAACACTTCTCCTTGTACAGTTATGGAGGGGAGTGAGATGGTCGCTAAGTACTCTTTGAGGTTCTGTAATGCCACCTCACAAGCAGGCGTCCAATCAACTGCCTTGATGAATGGTAAGCAATTGTCTATGAGTTTGGAAATGAAGCGGTAGAGTGCCGTCAGCTTACTTTGTAGGCTTTGGACATCGACTTTTTTGATGGGAGATTGTATGTTCATAATTGCCCACACCTTATCAAGGTTAGCCTTAATGCCGCTCTTGCTAACAATGTACCCTAGAAATTTACTGGCTGTTACTCCATAGAAATATTTCTCTAGGTTGAGACACATGCCATATGCCAATAGACTGGCAAATATGATGCGGAGGTTGGCCACGTGTCCGCCAGCCTTTATGCTTTTGACGAGGATGTCGTCAACATATACCTAAATAGTTTTGCCCAGATGCTCTGCAAACATTGCATTCATCAATTGCTGTCATGTAGTTCCTGAGTTTTTGAGGCCAAAAAGCATAACATTATAGCAGTATAGGCCTTTGTCAGTGGTAAAGGTTGTACACTCTTGGTCCCCAGGGTGCATCTTGATTTGGTTGTAGCCAGAATAAGCATCCATCAAGTTGAACAACTCGTGTCCTGCCGTGGCGTCTATTAGTTGGTTGATGCATGGTAGCGAGAAACCGTCCTTGGGGCATGCCTTGTTAAGATTCTTGAAATCTACACACATCCGCCACTTTTCATTGGGTTTGACTACCATCACCACGTTGGAGATCCATTGTGGGTAGTTGACTTGTAGCTTTGTTACCTCATCCCTAATGACTTGATACTTTTCCTCGTCAAAAGCCTGCCGTTTTGGCTTGACGGGGTAGAAAGATGGCTTGATAATGAGTTTGTGCGTTATGATGTCGGGAGAGATTCCAGGCATGTCGGCATATAACCAGGCAAAGATTGCCATGTTTTCCCTTAGAAATTGGGTGAGTTTCGTCGCTATCTCAGGGGAGAGTTGGGCATCAATGCGCACTGTCCGCTCTGGGTGCTCATCGGAGATGCTGATGACATGGAGTGATGTTTCCGGATTGACGGGCTCCTTCTTGACGTATTTCTTTTCACCATCCCTGGGGTCATCAAGTTTATCCGTTAGCTCTGGAACGCTGCCCACTGTTAAGATCTCATGGTGACTTCTTGATCTTACCACTGTGGTTGAGTAACATTCCCTTGCAATTTGTTGACTTCCCTTGACACAGCCAGTGCTGCTAGGAGTGGGTAACTTCATTAACAACATGTGCCTGGTGATGATGCACTTGAGTTTGTTGAGGACAGGGTGGTCGATGATGGTGTTGTAGGAGTTAAAACAATCCACCACAATGAACTCAGTATGAACCTCCGTTGTGCATGGGCTGGTTCCATTTGATTAAACTCATGTAGTCAGATCCCAAGGGTTGAGTTACGTCATCGGAGAAACTGAGCAGAGGCTCGTGATCTTACAGGAGATTCCTGTTGCATTCAAGCTGTTTGTAGCAGCCATTAAAGATGACATTAACGGCAGATCTGCTATCCACCAGCACACGACCTACTGACCACTTGTCGAGGATTGCGTTAATAAAAAATGGGTCATCGTGGGGAAAGTAGATGCCTTGTTCCTCCTCCTCACAAAAGGTGATTGGCTCCCAGACAGTTTTGGTCATTTTGGCGGAGCGGTCATAGCGGATGTTAAAGACTTCTTTTGGGTGGTTGGCGCGCTCATAGTACTTTCTTGCCCTATGTGACATATTACTGATGGGGGCACCACCATCGATTGTGTTGATATGATGCATGGACTTGATGTTGGCGACCACCGGCGCTGGTTGACGGACCATGCATTGTTCTAACTTTCCGTCACGGTAGAGTGACTCAATAGCGATTTTTAGGGCATTGCAGTTGTTTGTGTTGTGGCTGCTATCTTTCTGGTACTTGTACCACTTGTCAGTATTCCTTGGCTTGCCCAACCTGGGAGGTACTTTCTCGGAGGTGGTGAAGGAATCTGATCCTTGCATTGATCATAGATTTCCTCGTAAGGGGTTGCCAGGACAGTGAACACCTCGTATCATGGCGGGTTTGCTACTGGCTTACCATTTCAGTTATCACATTGGTCATTGTGGAAAGAGCAGTTGCCACTGTTGTTATGGTACTGCTGGTCTTTCTTACGCTTATCTTGACATCTGCCTTGTTGCCACTCTCTTTTCTTGTCATTTGACTGTGTGGTGTTGGAGGGAGGGTTGATAGTGGTGACTTGTTGGGATGATAAAGGTTGAGTACTCTTGGCCGGGGTTTGTGATGCCTCTAGTGGCATCATAAGTGCTGTATTCTGCCTGGGCACGGAGAACTGCTTCTCCCATGACATGATCATAAGTTGCACTTGGGCAGTTGTAGTTCAGGTGGTACAAGAAGTGTCCTTTGATGAGTCCTTGCTTAAAGGCGGCTAGTATCATCATCATGTCAAAATATCGACATCTTGATGTAGATGTCCGCCACCTCATGACAAACGCCTATAGAGACTCATCAGTGCCCTGCTTGACGTTGAATAAGTGGCTAGAGTTGTGATGTCCCTCCGTCAGGAGAATTTTTTTTGTTGAAATAAATTGAGATAAATTTCTGGTAAGCTAGAGACTAACTATTTTTTTTTTTATACAAGAGAGATTACCTATTGCATTGCTGTAGTTGGAAAAAAAAAAACTATGGGCATATTACACTAGAAGACTCAGCATCAATTCCTCAATGTGAGAGTTTCGGTAAATCATATGGTCACTAAAGTTAATACAACAACACCCAAAGAATGTTTTAATTGATTTTCACTTGTTGGGTTGAACATACTCAAATGCCAATAGGGAATTGCTTGTCATTGAAGACTTGACCAAGACAATACTCAGATGCCAATTGTTGAGATTTGTGAACTATTGATGATGAAATTGGAGCGAAGCAAAACAATACATCACAAGAGTTCTTGAGGAATTTTTCAGCAGTTTTCACTTGCCCTTGTTTGTCCATATCATTTGGATAGTTAGTACATTTTTGAAACTAGATTTATAGGAAGGCTCGATCCCATGCATACTATAGATTTATAGCTAGAATTTCATTATGCTTGTTTTTTTGGATTGGGAGGTTTTGGTTTTTGATCCCCCTCCTTTGTATTCTTTTTTCCTTAATCTCATGGAGTGATGGAGAGGATTCCTCCTCTTCTATCTCTCTCTTTACCTAAAAAAAAAAACGGCTCGATCCCATGCATACTAAATTAATTGAGAATCATTTCATGATATCAAATTGCGGTAGACCTGGAAATGCAAAAAAGAAACTGTAGATGTTTCTTAATTCCAACTATGTTTCCTTATTGTTAATATAAATATCTTTTTTGGTAATTTAACTTACACATAAAATCTGATGTTGGGTGTATAAAAAAAGGATGTGTATTTAGTATTTAGAGATGTGTGAATAAAATTTCTCTACGTACTAATTAGTTGTAGTTTTTACTTTGCTTATTTGCTAGTTCTAGCTTATAGGCTCGTTTTTTTTTTTTTTTAATAAAGGGCTGGTGCGGCTACCCTCAAGCCTTAATTAATGAAACTGTCGCATACAAGGGGGGACATTGAGCCTAAATTCCTGATTACAATAAGCATCTAGAGTATTTTCCCAGAAATCTCTACAGGAGACTTGTATTCTAACAAGCACCAACTAGCAAAGAGTGCACAATTAGCTACTCCATTTGCTTTAACATAGCAGTGACATAGCGGAAAGATAACTCGATATGTAACCCGATTACAATATAGCATAATTACCAGCTTTAGCACAGCTTTCCTCCTATGTTGCCGCCGAAAAGGAAATCCGACGACACTTAGTCTCATCCTGCCACTAGGCGGCAGCGCCCATTTGACGAAGCAAATAACTCGCCGCCAACCTAGAGCAAACAAGGCACGTAGAGTGCATACACAGGCACATAGCCCGACTAGTCCTACACAATAAATGTAGGGTTTTATTGCTTGCATAAAGAGCAACCAACCTAGACAACTTAAAGAAATAATAGTTGTAAAAAATAAAACAGCTTGGGCCGGACCCAAATAGTGGACCCAAACCCAAGCATAATCCCCAGAGACAAGGGTACCACAGCCGCAGTTTAAGGCCCAGCCCAATTCTGTTCGGGCACAAGCATTGGGCCGCCACCACCAGAATCGGGTCGCCACCGTCTGAGACAGATCGCGCCCTCCTGCATCGGACCACCCTCCCTTGCGTCCAACCACCACCTGCAACAACCTTCTACCAGCCTCGGCGTAACCACCGAATCGGATCGAAACCTGCAACAGCTCGCCGCCGGCCACCGCTTCTCCAGCCCAGTTGTCCCAAAACGCTGATCGACCAGCCACCCTGCCCCGATCGGATCTGGAAATACTCCCATCCCCGAAACAAAGCGGAGCAACTTGCATCCACCATCCTCGTGCAACCAGCCTGCAGAGCACCACCTCGAATCTGATCTCCACAACCCAACCGGCCCGCCCCATCGTCCTGCCAGACCTGAGCATCACCCCCCTGCCACCGGATACTAGTACCCTCGATCTGGAGCAAGAACACCCCGATAAAGGGACCTTTGATTGCTTAGAAACAGATCCCGTCTGACGACAACGCCCATAGACGCGCCGTCGGACGGATGTAGGCAACCCTATTCGAGAACCCTAGTTTCGCCTAAGAGAGAATCTATCATTTTCTTCTCTTTAGAGCTCTTAGGCTCGCTTTTTAAAGTGGGCACTGATTGTATAATGAATGGTCTATACCTATGTACCATCGTGGTACTCCCACAACCTCTTGTCTGTCTTGTGATTGGCTAATGGCAGCGGAGGGGCATGTAATGGTCATTCTGGCTTGAGTAATGACAATTATTGATAGATTGCTTCAAAAAAAAAAATTTGAAAAATAAATAGATGAACGCAAAGTTTACAACAGTTTATAAAATTGAGTAAAAAACTAGTATTGTTCATTCTAATTTAGAGTCTAAACAAAAACTTGTTGTAAAATTAGTAATACCGAAAACTGAAATCCCTAATTTGGTAAAAGTTATTGAATATTTAAAATTTTAATTGGTAATTAGTAGCTTAATTTTGAAATTGAAAGCTTTGATTTTAAAGTTAGTAATGTCTATAACCGATTCAAACTGATCAAGTGACATCCTATGTCTGTTGTTGCCTCTTCAGTCTTCACCACTACCATCACCTTCATCAAAACCACCAACACCGTGAACCACAAGAACATCATCACTAAAACCACCCCCATCAATAACACCACAACCACCGCAACATAGCCTTACACAAGCTGAAATCTTTCACTAAAATCATAAACCTACATCTCCCAAATATCCTATGCTTTTAACATGTGGCCTCCCTTTATTGGCTGTCCATACCAATCCAATGATAGGACGGTCAAACCTAATATTTTCTCTTCAAAAGGACTTAATCCACGGATTGTTTAAATTCTATATGGACTCTGATTGATTCTAATGGATTGATTTACTAGTATTTGTTTAGATTTTACAAGTTCTTATGATGTTTTTGGTAGGTTATTTTTTTTCTTCTTCTTTAAAAGCAATGGATGTATGGATCCAACTATAATGCTAGATCAGTGACAAAAAAGTGTGTGTGTGTGTGTCTATATATATATATATATGGCAATCTACCATTCTTTATGTTGTGTATAATGATATATGAATAATAAGAGAAAACTAATCAACCAAAATGTTACACAAAAAATAAAGTAGTAAACTAATGACATAATTTATTTCATATCTAATTTACAAAAGAAACATGTGTGTATGTAACGGCCTATTCTGGTTTTAGATGAATATATGTATATATATCAGCACCCGGCTTCGGGTTTGATTAAAAAAAAAAGAAACATGTGTGTATGTATCATCTTAACAATACCATTGAAAGTGAGCTTAATTAGTTAGAAGGATTAAGGCTTCCAGAGCTATAGTGATAAAAATAAAAATAAATTATTAGATGAGAGCAGAGGCACAGGCAGAGGAGGATAGTGGGAAGATAGGTTTAAGACAAAATAGATGAGTGTCACCTATTGAGAGCTGCTTCTTGTTCTTGTTCTTCTTTTTTTTTTTTTTTTTTTTTTTCTTTTTTTTTTTTGGTGAAGAGCTTCTTCATTTTTTGAGTGAGAAAGAATCAATCAAAATCTCTTGGAAAATGGTTAGATTGTTTTTGAGTTTTGATAAGTATAAAAAGCACTATAAAATCCTTCAAAATCCAACATTTAATGAAATCCTTAAAAATCCGTATATTTTTGAATATCTGCAGATTTGAATGAATAATTTTAAATCTTAATTGAATACATCAAGATTTTAAAGGATTGTTTAAAATCTCAATTGAATATCCATAGATTTTCAAAATACAAAAAAATCTTGTAGACTCTTAAATGAATACACCCCCCTTAGGTTTGCAAATTTTCAGAAAGTTGTGGGTAACATTTGCAGTTTACAGTTTGTAGCGAGGCCGAACTGGCAAAACCCAAAACTGTGCTGGTCAGTTTGTCTCTGTTAACATAACATTGGCTTTGCCCAAGAGATAAGATCATAAATCCCAAGAGAGTGAGTGACAGAGAGAGACTGGTTCGAGTGAGAAAGTGTGGTAATGGCTTCGACTCTATCATGGAGTTCTACCTCATTGCTTCAAAGCTTTACAGGAAACATAAACCAAGCGACTAAAATAGCAGACAGAGGAACAGCCTTTGTCGTTATCGCTCAAAAGAAAGCCAAGAAAGCTCGAACGGTAATGGGTTCTCGTTTGTTACTTGGTGTTTCATTTCTACCATTTGTTTGGTGACCCAGAAAACTGAAAATGGTCTCTGCTCTGAGAGTTCATAAATGGAAAAACCCATATCAATTTGAGCCCCATGCATTTCAAATATTCAACTACTTTATGTTGGTTATTGCTGTTGGGGCAGATAATTCTGAAGGAGGATGTAGCTGACCTGGGAAAGCAAGGGCAGCTTGTTAGTGTGAAAGCTGGTTATTACAGGAATTTTCTGCTACCAACAGGAAAGGCCCAGATTGTTACTCCTGTGCTGCTCAAGTAAGTAATGCATAACTCAACTATCCTATTTGAATTAGTCCAGTTCTTTGTTTTGTTAAATTTTTACTTTTCATTACCTTTTAACATTTATGAAGTATAGCAATAGAGCAGAAACCTGGGAATGTGTAGTATGGTGTTTATGGAGTCAAACTAGTTTGATGAGAAGAAGTTATAGTTAAGATGGGAGTACTGCAAAATGATGAGGAAACGCTACCATAATAGTTGAGTTACCACCAACAACATTGGAGAAGGGAGGAAGCATATTCAAATTGTGAGAGTAATGTATGAATGGCTTATTTGATATGGAGGGGCGGTGTTTGGGGTTTTACTTGATTGTCATTACATAAAAACTGTCAAATGTAAATAGCCTCTTCAGTGTGTAACTGTACCTCCGAAACTCTTTCACAACATTCGACTTTGGAAGATACTTTGTAGCACCAGTGTATCCTGAGAGTTGACTATCTCAGTTTTGTATGTAAACTTATATAGAATCTTTGAGAAAAGTGTTTCCTTCCTTCCTTTCCTTTCCTTTCCTTTTCTTCCTTCCTGAAGCCCCAAAGTACAAACTATAACTAGGCTGCATAGATACTTCTACAGTAGACCCATTATGATTGTATCAATATGACTATATGAGACACTGAAAACTAGTTAAGTCTCCTACAGTATAATACTTATCCAATGCATCCATCTGATTATTAGAATCTTTATTTACCTTTTTGTCGTACACATATATTCAATAATTTTTAGTTGACACAATCCTTAGGTCCCCTTATATATTAGCTGAGATGTATAAAGAGGGTGAGCATTTTATGTTTTCTTATGCCTCTTCTCTCGAGTGTGGAAATGTAATCCTTGATGTGCAACTGTTCGGTCTCTCTTTTGAATGTAAAGTATAATTCTAGACCTGAAAATGAGAGCGTCTAGCATTTCATCAGTGCTGTTTTCTTGGTCACCTTTTGGCCAAGGCATTCGTGGTCACTCGCCGTTGAATCTGAGTAGAGAATAAGAATTAAAAGTACAAAAGTGAATGGAATGATTATATGCTTCGGTAAGATATGAATTAAATCCCAGTGATATTTGGTTATATCTGCGCTCTATCCTAAGAACATATTATCACTCCACACTTCGTATTGTTCTTTCCAGGGAAATGAAAATGGAAGAGGAAAGGATTGAGGCTGAGAAAAAGCGGGTACTTATATAGCACATTTTCCATTTCCACCTTTCATACCCCTCATATATGTACTTCAAATTGTAATATGTAATAGTATATACTCTTTATCTGTGTTGCGTGCATCATGTAATCCCCTATACACATATCATTCATCTAAGGCTGAGGTTTTTTGACTTGAACTTATTAGGTCATCCAAAATTGGGTTGAAAAGCACAATTTTTATTGTTGGACAGTTTATCATGGATGCTTTGATTAACAGATTATAAAAGGATTTTACTTCTATCTGTCTTTTACTCCCACTCATTGTTATGTCATATACAGTAGAGCTAAGAGCACTGCTGTTTCTTTCCTTCTGATATTGCTCTTAAGTGGTAACATTTTTGCTATTTATTCTAGTGATTTCATTTTCATGTGGTGTTGAATACTCGCCAAGTTTCAGTTTCATTTTCTTTCTTCTCATGACAGTAAAATCTCTGTTATCTGAACTTTTCTTATTATACCTTATTGCATTATTTCATTTTGGTGCAGGTAAAAGAAGAGGCGCAGCAACTTGCTCTTATATTTGAAACTGTTGGAGGATTCAAGGTGAAGCGCAAAGGTGGAAAAGGAAAGCTGATTTTTGGAAGGTGAATTGTGTACAGTGTGCCATTGTTACACTTTAATGCATTGTGTTTATCAGTTATTGACCCAGACATTCTTATGCAGTGTCACGCCTCAAGATCTTGTTGACATAATCAAGGCACAACTTCAAAGGTAGTTTCTTTTTTTCGTTGGTCTTTTTCTATTTCAAACAATGGTAGTTTCTTTTTATCTTTAAGTTTTTCATTAAAATATAAAGACAATTTTTGTTAATTTCAGTCAAAATTTTCATAGGATCTATGAATTGAATTTCTCACTAGAGTCCAGGAACTATATCTCAACACAAGTTCAATAACTTTAAAATTAAGAACAGTTTCAAATAACACCTTCCAAATACATTCCTAGAAACAACTGCTCCAAAGTTCACAGCTTTGATATTGTATGGCTCATTGCCCTAGCTTGTAAGAATTTAACTGTCTAAATATTAAGATTACTTTGGAAGCAGAGGTGAATGTTTGTCATATGGATTTGCTTTTTGGGTTCTTTCATACCCATTCTAATTGCTCCACTCTGCTCTTTCATTCATATCTAGGGATGTAGACAAGCGAATAGTATCTCTTCCAGAGATTCGTGAGATTGGAGAATATATTGCTGAACTAAAGCTTCATCCAGAAGTGAGTGCTAAAGTACGGGTGATTGTTTCTGCTAATTAAGGTTTAGCACCTTCCAGAGTCATATTTGGAAGCTGACTTGGATGGCCAAGATGAAGTTCTGATGTATTTTTGCAAGATGTACATGGTCAAGGTACTATCAGCATCACATATTTGAATGGGTACCAATCTAGGATGGCTGTAATGTAATGCAAGTAGAAATGTAGAGATCTGATTTACCTGGTTTGTGCCAATGTAAGTTTATTCTTCAATACATGAAAGTTGGTATCGGCCTTTTGAGAACCCATCTTTAAAGAGCCTTTCATATAAGTTTATTTTCTGGGGCACTATTATTTGTTTCTTATCAGTTCAACTTTTTTCTCTTCAAGTCATTCTAACATTTTCATGCGAAATTGTTGATATTTCCAATCTTTCCTCCAATAGGGAGTAAGTGATTGATGCTTGATCTGGGTTTTCCACCCTTCCCCTTACATGCATTTTAAATGTTTAAGGTATTATTTTGGAATGCTAGGGGTGCTGGTAATGATGACTTCAGAACAGGTGTTGCTGATTTGATTAAATTACATTCTGTTGATGTTTTTGTCATATGTGAACGTATGGCTCAGTTTTTTAAAGCTTGTTTTTGTGCTACTCTCAATAGACTTGGTTAACCTGATTCAAAAATAATGGAGGCCAATGGCTTCTCTGGTGGTATTTGGCTTCTGTGGAATAATCAAAAAACAATTATTGATTGTGTAGATGCTGACTTACAATCCATCACTGTTAATGTCTCCTTGCCTGGTAAACCTTCTTGGATGTTCACAGCCATCTACGCTAGTGCTACTCCAACTGTCAGATCCATGTTATGGAATTTATCTTGATACTCAACTCTTACCCATCACTTACCATGGATGATCATGGTGGACTTCAATGAATCAGTTTCGAGTTCTGATAGAAACATTGGATAAATGGGATGTTGGATAAATGGGAATGCTATGATTGATCTGGATTTTCAGGATCTGCTTAAACCTGGTCAAACAATAGAATAAAGGAAAGATTGGTTTTGCTAACTGTAGTTGGAGAGCCTCTTTCCCAGATGCTTTTTTCGGACGCTTAAAACTAGGTTTGATCATTGTCGTATTCTTCATCAGCTTTTCTCCAATAATGTTGTAAATAAACTAGCTGTCCGTTTAGATTTCAGGCAATGTGGATGATCGTGTTGATTTTTCTGATTATGTTGCTCAGACTTGGAATTCTACTTCTGGTGATTCTGTGCGAAACAGTCTTTATCAAGTACTTTGCAAAGGTGCGTAATAAGGATGTTTTTGGTCACATTTTTCAGAAGAAAAAAAAAGCTGCTTGGTAGGATTGGTGGGATCCAAAAGTGCAGAGACAAGAATGAAAATTATCAGACTGGAGGCTGAGCTAATCCAAGACTATAATATGATCCGTGAGCAAGAGAACTTATTCTGGAAACAAAAATTTAGAGATAAATTGTTACAGGGAGGGGATAAAAATACTAGATTTTTTCGTCTCACCACATTAGTCAGAAGAAGAAAAAATAAAATTGAGGGTCTTATTGATGTTGATCGCAATTGGTGTACTGATAGTATAAATATGAATAACATTGCAGTAACTTTCTTAACTGATCTTTTCTCTATGCATTGTTGTGATGATACCAGGTCCACAATCCCTAGGCTTTTCCCTCCTATGAAAGAAATTCATTCTGAGCAACTATGCAATCCTGTAACCCTTCTTGAAGTAAAAAGTGCTATCTTTAGCATTGGCTCCTTGGCGGATACAAAGCCCCAGGCCATTATGGGTTCCCTGCCTTGTTCTATCAGAGCTTTTGGAACATCTATGCTACTGAGGTTTATAATGTGGTTTTACATGCTTTTCAGAATTGCATTATTCCAGAAGGAATAAACCACACCATCATCACTCTAATCCCCATGGTGGAAGGTCTCCAGAACATGTCTCAATTTAGACCCATCAGCTTATGCAAGGTAATATCTAAAGTTATTGTTGCTAAAATTAGACCAATTATGCAGCACATGATATGCCATAATCAAGTTAGCTATGTGCCTGGTAGAAATATTTCTGACAACATCATGATTGCCCAAGAAATTTTATTAAATTCTGAAAATCGTTTTGGAAAAAAGGGTTCTTTGCCTGGAAATTGATCTATCTAAAGCTTATGATAGATCAAGATGGAGTTTTATTAAAATGGTCTTATAAGAACCTCAGTTTCCTCATACCTTAGTGAAGCTCATTATGCATTGTGTGACATCTACAAGCTTTCAAATTTTCTTCAGTGGTGAACTCACTGATTTTCTCAAAGATAAGTAAGGTATCAAGCAAGGTGCCCCTTTGTCACCATGCATCTTTGTGCTTTGTATGGAGAAGCTTACCCACCTATTCCATTCAGCTGTTTCAGTTATTCAATGGAAACCAGTTAGAGTATCTCAGTCTGGCCCCCAAGTTTCACATTTATTTTTTGCTGATGATTTAATGTTATTTGCATAAGCTGTTTCTCATGCCAAACCCTTAAATATTGTCTGGATTTGTTCTGCTTTCTTTCTCATCAAGCTGTGAGTTATGAGAAATCTTTATTGTTTTGCTCTCCTAACACTGATAAGCATATCAATTTTGCCATTAGTAGTATTTGCAGTTCACCTACCACAAATAACTTGGAAAATACCTGGGGATGCAACTAATTCATTCCAAAATCCGCAAGCATATTTATGCTGAGCTATTTGATGCAAAATAGGTTTTCCAGTTGGAAAAGAAAAACTCTCAGTATGGTGGAAAGGCCAGAGGTTAACTTTGGTTCAGTCTGTGACTTCCACCGTTTCCATGTATGCAATGCAAACTGCCAGGCTTCCATGGAGTTATGTAAAAATTTGGATCAAGGGAATAGAAACTTCCTATTGGGAGACACTACTAAGCGAAAAATGAAAAATGATTCGTTTGGTCAACTGGGACTCTGTATGTATGCCTAAATTGCTTGGGGGTTAGGGAATTAAGAAGACTTTTGAGATCAACCAAGCCATGTTAGCAAAAGCTGGCTGGAGATTAATGCAAAATGATTTTGGTCTTTGGACTGCAATTTTCAAGGTGAAATACTTCCATGACTGCGGAATTACAGATTGCATTATAAACATCTCTCTGATTGTTCAAGTACCGGGAGGAGTAATGCACATGGTGCCTCTCTTCTTAGAAGTGGTCTTTTATGGTGTATTGGTGATGGGAAAACTGTCATAATTGTGATGAAACTTTATTGCATTTTCTTAGACTGTCTATCTTGAATTCCATTACTAAACCTGGTGCAACCAGATTCTTTCACTCTTGATTGGAATGTTGGATTTATGCACATCTTCACTGTCATAACGTTGTTCATGGTGATTACATGATGTGATTTGTTTGTATTCATATGTTGGTTCATATGGAAGTGGTGAAACAAGCAGATTTTTTAGCAGAACTTATATATGCCTGCTAATCCTTTTGGATTTATTCTAAGGACTGTTGATGAGTGGATGACTGCACAAGCTAAATCTTCTAGTAGTAAAATCTACAGTACTATTTGCTATCTTGGATGAAACCTCCTGCTCAGGTTTTTAAACTAAATATCAATGGCACCAGGTAACGTTGGAGTTGGTGGTGTGCTTAGAAGTCATAGTGGTGAATGGATTACTGGATTCCAGATTAATTTAGGTATCCTAAACATGCTGAAGATTAGGGTCTGTTATGGTTCAGCGGCGCTGTAGTGCGGCTCAGCGGCTTGACGGTGTGGCCCAAAGTATTTTCAAATGGGCTGGACCTTGGTCAATTGTTTTTTTTTTTTTTTTTTTTTCAATTGGGGTTGGACCTTGGTCGTGTTTGCTTTGGCAGACTTGATTTTGAATTCGGGTCAGATTTGGATCTGCATTTTGGACCCAGGTCGTTCTCAATTCCGGATCTTGGATCTGAGACAACTGCTCATTTTGATATGTTATTGGTCCTGGTTCTTGGGAGTTCGTTTGCTAATTTTCGAGTTTCTGATACCATCGGTTACTTTCGAACTCCTGGGGAGTGAATCAACTCCCCTACGTGTTCGTATATATCACTGGTTACAGTTACGGTTATTATTAAATTTACAGTGCTCTAGTGACATATGCAGTGCAGCGATGCCATCCGGCATCAAGTCACATCCTGGTTACTTTTATCCTCAATGCGATTTTGCATCTTGTTATGTTTGATTGTTTTTTCTTCATTATAGATTCGTTTGTGCATCTCGTTATGTTTTGTTGCTTTCTTTCGATGTTTTATACATCGCTCCATGTACTTCTCAGTTTCACTTAATATACCTTGTCGTCCTTCATTCAAAGAAAAAACATTTGTATCACTAAAGCACGCTACTTATAAAGTATAAACTTTTACAACTTTATGCAAATCACAAGCATCACGAATACTAAAATTTGTTAACTTGATGTACATTATTGATATATTTTCCAACGTTTTATTATTTTAGGGCATGGTTTTCAAAGCGTTGTTAAGGCTTTGGATTCAAACTAACTTCCCCATTTTCACTCTTATGACCAAAGAATTAAGAAACCTAACCCACCAAATTATATCTGCAAACCAGATTAGGTACTCAATATCTCACCAAACCAAATAAAGACAACCACAAAAACAATAACTAAACAGATCATGTCTGGTTGTCATGCTAATGCAAAACCAAAATTAACTCATTTTTCTTGAAGATTTAGTTAACTCCAAAGTGATCACTAGCGAAGGCAGCAACAGATTAAGGGATTTGATTGAAATTGCAACAAGAATAGCCGGCAAATACCCAATTTCTGGACAATGGCCAGCTTAGCCAAAAAAAGGACAATTCACAGTTTGCAAATTAACACCTTTATTCGTTAACTAATCAAATGGATTAATTATCTAATTTGTCTCTAAGCAAACAAAGGCCATATATATATGCAACCAAATTAAAGTACCTTTTTTGCAATGCTGAGGTTTTCTTTCTTAGCCATCCAGCTGTGAACTAAGTTGGAGAGCACGCCAGTTCACTGTGAAGTATATATAGCCAGCCACAATTCTTAGCCACAAATCAAAATCAAGAGCCTTCGTTTTCAATCATATTAGAACATGAATGAATTAATGGGATATACCATTCTGCTGTCTCATTGTGATTGGAGATTGATGATGTTATTTTGATACTACTACTACAAATTGGGAGAGCCGTCAATTCCTTTCACTTCCGTATACAAGAAAAGGATGTATTGCAAAGATTTTTTTTTTTTTTTTTTGGATATAAAGAGTTCATAGCATTAATATGACCCTGAATCATGGGTTAGAATAGTACAAAAGACTACTCTGTATGCACATTGATAGCGCAGAGCAGTCTATGCTAGCAAAAACACCTCGCCTTGTAGGCAATCTATTCTACCTGACTCCAAACGCCGAGCACGCAATTGTGGTACGTTGAAACCAAGTACGTACTTCTACAAAAGATTGAATATTGGACTATTGGTTAACATTGGTTAAAAAAAAAAATGTATAAGATACACGTGCGCGCGCGCGCGCACACACACACACACACACACACACACACACACACACATATATATATATATATATATATATATAGATTTTATCCGGGGCAAAGCTTCGCTTTGAAATTAAAGTGCGCATTTAGAGTTTAGGATAATTTTGCGGTCGCATATCCACATTTCGACTGTTCAGATTTTAGGTACTAATGTATAGATCATCTCTGCAAATTTTCAGCCAAATTGATGATTGTTAAGGTATCGAACTCGCTTAAACCAATGAACGAACTGAATCTGTCCAACATGAATCGTACTAGCTTTAAGGCAGTTATCAATGCCTTAACGATCATCAATTTAGCTGAAAATTTGCAGAGATATCTATACATTAGTACCTAAAAACTGAACTGTCGAGATGTGGATATGCGACCGAAATGTGACCTTAAACTATATATATATATATATATATATATATATATATGTATATATATATATATATATATATATATATATAAAGTGCATGTTTAATACATTGGATGAAATTTGGAATGAGATATTGACGCAGTTAAAGCAATACATATTTATAAAATACATACAGATAGCCCAAAAAAAAAAGCACAAAAGTTGTGTACTCCAGGACATGATATCTATAACCGTAATTCTCTTGAGATTTTGGTGTTTTGTATGATTTTCAGTTGATTTGAATAGATGTATGATTTTCAGTTGATTTTGAATGAATTCATTTTTACCCTTAAAAAGAAAATACATACATATAGAGGTGGAAAAGTACTATAAGTTTCGTCCGAGTAGATGTACGAAATGTTTATGTACGTTGTAAAAGCATGTGCAAGTATTGTCGTATAAGCTACATACTTATACGTATTTTACCAACTTGTTTTTAAGTGATGTCACAGAGTGTAAAGAGAATTCTAAGTAATTGGGTTAGCTAGCCATAATCTTTGATCAAATTATGAAGCAAGAAACTGGCCTTAATTTATTCAGTATACGGCGGTATATTAAAATGATATTTGACATCAAACTTATTTTTTATGGAGAATTTGATATAAACTAAGCAAAGCCTAATTGACCTTGTTATTTCCTTCATAAATTATACCCTAGTCTAGATGATTGAGTAGAGTAGCCAATAAGGAGAATCTTTTAATAAAAGAAGCAAAGTCACACGGTATTAATTAAGTTAGTTAGTTAGCTCTGGTTTAGAGCATATTATATATAGTGAATGATATATATAATATAAGGTAAGAGATGGAAGAATAATAGGAGAGGATATATGACAAGGTAACCTCCCCACTACATGTGCCAATGTCAATGATTATCGATCTCATTTCTCGATCTCTATAATGCATTTGGACATCTCCATTCTCACGCAATCTGTTCACATGCTTTATCTTCCCACATTCACCAAAATCGTGCACATAGCGAACTCTATACAACTTTGTTGTGTGAAAGTAACACACACTGGCATGCTCGTATCGTACGTAGTTACGTACGAAGCATAGGCATATGCTACCGGCGTTGTCGTGCGTGGACAATTATCAGTCCTACGTAAAATGCATCAGATATTCTAGCAATATAAGATGTTTATATTCCCTAGATGTTTATATAGAAGCTCTTGACGAAGCCAATTAATTGCCCTCCAATTTATATCTCACCCATCATTGCTCACTCTATGTGTTTGAATTTGGTTATTTGAGAGTACGTGTTTGTTAGAATGTCTAATAAATTTTTATGTAACAACTAACAAGTGAAATAAGTTGTGCGAATCTGTCTTAAGAGGAAAAAAAATAGGGAGTTTCTATTCATACCTCTAAATTTGACATTTGGACCTCCATACTTAATAGACCTCAAACTTACTTTTACAAATAACCATTTTACTATTTATACCTCTCTAATCTTCCTATAATGCCCATCGTCCAATAAAATCAATAAAAGCCCTTTTTTTTTTAGATTCTATTCATGCATACTTTCAAAAATCATTAGTTAGACCTCCTTTAGTTTTTGAAGATTTGGAATTGCAGCAATTTTTTTTTTTTTTGGAAGTTCATCGTCCATATACGAGTTACAGAGGTGCTAGCATTTTTTCAATGAATTGTCGACTCTTGGTTAGCATATGCAACAATACCATATTTGCTCATCATCTCGTACAAATATGTTTTCCAAGTATTATTTTCATTGCATTCAGGTGTCATTGTCCCTAAACTGATTCAATAGCAACTTGAAATTAACATGGTTCTTTTGTTTTAGATATGTATGGGATAGTGGAGCAAATTACAATAATCAACCATGAGTCTAGTGCATTCTCTATAGATTTATATCATAGGGTTGAATTTTTCATCATGTCTATAGAACAGTTCCACATAAATTGATTTGACTGATGCTGTGCGGGAAGATTTTGTGGACAACTACCCATTGCTGCGTTTATCATATAAATGTTTTGGAGTACTGCTTTTTGTCGCCGCTCGTTCACATGTTTGTTTGCATTCAGAATGAGTAGGGCTTCATCAACTGAGGTGCATGTCTTTGTATTTCCCATTTTCTCTCCTTTTATTTTTTATTTTTTTATAGCGCAGTGATAGATCTTGTAAATTATTAGCTGTGTGAGCAAAGGAAGTCTATCACTTTACGAGGACAAAGTCAAATTCTGAAAATTTTGACTACAACGTTAAATAACGTTTGGCGATATATATTTTAGCGTTTACATTGGAGGAGAAAGTTTTCCCCAAGTTGAAGAGTATTACTGTTCATAGAGATAAGAAGAGATTTTTTTTTTTCCTTATTTTATGTCTTTATTGGTAATTTTGTCAACTATTATTTGGAAAAAGAGAGAGGTCCAAATATCAATATTGGAGGTATGAATAGAAGGTCCCACAAAAATATCTTAACTAATCCATCACCGTTTGAAATGATAAAAAATATAAATTGGATTAAATACTTATTACTCCTCAAACTTTTTCCTGAAAAACAGTTTGGTCCCGTGCCTTTTAAATTAAACTGAATAGTCCTTATTCTCTCTAATGTTAGAATAACAAGTCTAAAATGACTATTATACCCCTCACTTCCTTTTTTTATATTATTATTTTTAATCCCTTTTTTATTTATTCTCTCTCTCTCTCCAATCTCGACAAGCTACTCCTGAAGTCAACTCCCCCCCAACCTCCCCAACTCGACTGGTAACCCGGGATTGAAGATCGGGAAAAAAAAGAAAAAAGAAAAGAAAAAGGGTCTACGCTGGAAAGTGCAGCGTCCGACCGCCACTCAAGCCCAGGCAAGATCGATGCATGGCATTGATCCTAGCCTCCACAGGCTCGCCTCAAAACTTCGACGCCTTTGCTCTCCAATTTTCTTCAACTTCCAGCCACCGCCTCGCCACGTTACCACTATCACTCGACCCAGCAAAACATCAGTCATCCTACCTTTGAATCCTCACTAGCCACGTTTGAATTCTGGTGTGTGAGAATTAGAGAGAATAATGACTAAATTGTTTAGTTTAAAATGTGAGGGACTGAACTGTTTTCTGAGGCAAAATATAGGAAATAACAAGTATTTAATCTTTTTAATTTAACCATTAATCACATTGATTCTCAATTGTACTTTATCCACTTTCTCAATATCCATATTTAAAATTTGACATACCCAGTTAGAAAACCAAGCTCCCTTGACACGGTAGGGAAATAATACTAGAAAGTAGAAACAAATTTCAATGATCAGATGTAATAGATGAAGAAGATGATGGGCAACTTGATCTGATATATACAACAAACTTGGAATGTGGGTCCAAATGAGAGAGTAGTACACACTAGCTAGAGTTTGGGAAGTTGGATATAAGATGTAGTTAGCCAAACCCGAGTGTTTGTGGTATGAGTGAAAGAGTATCTTTCTTGGGAATATCAATGAATGTTAAGCAGGAGGCTGGACCCCATGAGAGGGAGATGATATTGATGATCTCAAATACAGTTATAGTGACTGACTAGCTTGCAAAGTAAGGGATGGACTTCATATGAAGTTGGGTAAATTAGGTGCAACTGTTGAGAGACTAGTGTGTTAGGCTCACAACTAAAACAAGAACTAAAACTTGAGGTGGTGGATAGACCATGATAATTAATTAAGTACTTAGTATATATTAAGCTAAAGAGATAAGAGCAAATGAATGGGGAGAAATTCTTAAACGAGGCTGTTTGAATATTTCAGAGGTCTAATCTATAAATCACAGCTTGACAAGTGACAAAATAATAATTTATAATTTAAATACATTTTCTTTAAATCCAAAATTAAGAATTACACGCTTATTTCTTCTTATTTTCACCATGTAATCTTTTCATTGGCTAGTTAGATCAATCAAATGGTCTGACTGCCTAACACTATACTTTCTCAGCTGATGGACCATGACAATAACAATTTATATATATATACATTGGATATATACTAAGCTAAAGAAACGAGAGTGAGTGAGTTGAGTGTGAGAGAGAGAGATACAGGTGGATACATGTGGCAAAGGCAGTTGCCAACTCTGTGCTTTGCTATCCAATTGTTCTTGTCATTTATTGAAACAGACTGTGTGAGCTAGCTATCTTGCTAGTGATGAGAGGAGTGAGAGCTTTATAGCTAGGCCTTTTCTTTGTTTTAGCTCCATTACAATAATAAAAGAAAAACAAAACTCTACTACACCAGCAAGGAGGAGGAACCTAATCCATGACTTTTGGTTGTGGTTGTGGTGGTGGAGCTAGCTTCATGCCCAACCCTAAACCATGTACCCATCATCAATCCCATGCCCACCTTGACATGTATGCCTAGCTCTCTCTCTCTCTCTACCCCGCTTCTCTCTCCATAGTGTTATATGCATTGCTTTCCCCACTTGAGAAAGAACATAGAAAAAGGAAGAGGTAGAAAAATTGTAAAGAAAAGAAGGAAAAGATGCCTCACATCACTCACTTTTCGTGAATCAAAGGCAACCATCTATGAACAACAACAACACTAACCACTTACTTACTCAAAGTATTCTCACCGTCCATCAACCAAACTTAGATGATCAGAAGCAAGAATATTTCAATGAATTAATCCATAATAAGAAATCCCCCAATAATCCAATTATCACAGCAGTAAAAATTGCAAGATATGACAATGCTTTATAATTCACATGGATCGGTATCCGAAAAATAACTAAAAATAATGATAATTTTCTTCTTCTCTTCTTGTTTTCTTTTTCCCTACTCTCTGTCTTCTCTCTTTAATAATGACAATCCACCAAAGCAGGAGCGTTGAAGACAAGACTAGTCTGTTGGGTCGGCACAAATTGGAACTTGGAGTCACGCTGGTGATGAATCTGATGCTGTTGGTGATGGTGGTGATGATGATCATGGTCTTCTGGTGCTGGAAGATTTAGATCCAGTGCTAGAATACTTTTCTCCTGCTTGCTCCTCATACTGTTATCAATGGCTACACCAATACCCACCACCTGAGTAGTACTAGTAGTAGTGTTGTTGTTGGCTACTGCTGCTCTGTGCCGTCTCATATGCCCACCAAGAGCTTGACCCGATGTGAACTCCGACCCGCATATCGAACACTCATGAATCTTAGCCTTGTTGTTGTTGCTCTGAAACCCCTTTATCTGAATAGGAACTGTAGGATGGGTTGGAGGAGGACTACTCTTCTTGATAAATTGCTTAGAATCTTCAACTTCTTGATCCATGGATGCAGAGGTGAAATGGGTCGCTGCCGGTTTCTTCTCCTGATCGGCCATCGCCGCGGTGGAGGACTTTGGCTTTTTGTGACTGGCTCGGTGGCCACCGAGTGCTTGAAAAGAAGGGAAGGTCCGGTTGCAGGTCTTGCACTCATAGACATAAAACCCAGCTTTGCCCACATGACTAGAAACAGCGGTAGCTTCATCATGAAGAGTAGTGCTAGTCTGTTGCTTGGGAACCACATGGCAACCCTGAGCCAACAGAATCAGGCAGTTGGCCATGTCCTCTTCCTCCTCAGTGCTGTCATAACTGGCTGAAGTGAAGGAGTTCCCATACTCTTCTCCACCATGAGCGCCGCCACAAGCGCTCGACGAGCTCGAAGTCACTGCCAGACCGAAAGGAGACATGGGCCTCTGGCGCTTGGTCCTCTTGCCCTTGATGACCATCTGGGTTTGCTGATGATCACTCACAGCAACCAGCTCTTCTTGCCCTTCCATACTCAAAACACTCAAAAATCCAGAACCAGTATATATAGGGTTTTTTTTTTGAAGATCTTGATTGAAAGAAACACTGAGAAATCTGATGGGATTGATCTTGATATATAAGGGGCTGAAAGAAAGAGAGAGAGAGAGAGAGAGGAGGAAGGAGAGAGTGAAGAAGAGGAGAGCGAGAGTAGGAATGAGGGGAAGTGTGTGAGTGATGGGTGGTTTTATATAGTGAAGGGTAAGAAAGTCGAAAGTGGGGTCAAAAGCCGCCCCAAGTTGATTTTCATGGAGAGTGGTACAGTTAAGCATATAAGTTATTATTAGGTGTCTGAGGCTCTCTGCCACCAAAATCCTCCTTGCGTTTCCAACCTTCGAAGTGTTGGTACCAAGAAAAGTTTGTTCCACTTTCACGCGAATCAATTGTACGTTAACATTTATTTCAACTATAAAGGACCAGTACTCATGTGTTCTCTCCTATTACCCTTGGCATAGAGTGAGAGCTAGGGAAAGTGCTCTATGCCATTTCCTTTTCACATTGCCAAACTTCTACTTATTTTCTAGTCATATTAAAAATAATAATTAAGAAAGACTATATATAAATTAGTCAAGATTTTTTAATTAAACACTTAATAAAGAAGAGAATTTACTCAATTTAGGGTCTAATATGACTCTAGCTAGTCCAAGTGCAACGTTTTTCTAAAACAAAATAAACTACAAATTTTAGAAGGAGACACGTACACCGCTAATGTTGGATACATATCAACCAAGTAAGCCTAAGTGACCAGGTTTGCGAAACAAGCACAAACTATCCACCAACTAGGGTTTTCCAAAGTTTCCCAGAATACAACCTTGACTAGCAATGAAACCAGAATACCGCCCGTCCCAAACGACAATCGTTGGAGAGAAAAAAAAAATTAACTTTGTACCCTCCAAGTCAAACTAAATCCGGGAACATTTTCATCCTTCACACCCAGCGTGAATGCTAATTAAGGTATATATTAGTATATCAATATGCAATGGTAGACCAATTGTGTACCGCTGTGAATCAACTCTCTGCATGTTTATCATTTTACAGAGTTTGTCCAGTATTAATTCGAAGTACTAAACAAGAATCTCATTACTACTACCGTTAGTACGTAAAAAGAGTTTTAACTTTTAGTCATCAAATAACATAGCATGTGAGATGACATTATTTTAGTTCTACCGGCCATATGCAACTTTCAGAATAAATTTTGACAAAATGAATGAAACATTGTCAGACCAGTTATACAATTGAGGTAAAACACACTTCACCTATGCATCTTGTGTGAGTTTATTTTCTGTATGTATGAAATGTGGCAAAAAAAAACGTGAAGATAAGTGCGGTGAAAATGTGACTGAGTGTGGTATATATGTAAAATATTAAAAGTTACACAATCTCTGATTAGGTGCAGTGTTTGTTGTTTAGTAGCTTAACTAAAACAGATGACTCGTTGGAGTGCATGGAAAAAAGTTCTTTCTTCCATTATTTGTGCACAAAATAGTGGTGCTAGGAGTGTGTTAGTTTGCTAACTCAATCAGTTAGTTTTCTTATATATTCTATTCAAAAGTGAGAAAATTAGGAACAAATTAAGATTGGAATTGATGAGACAGATCAAGAATGGTTGGCATAAACGTTTTAGAGTCGGTTTCATCATACACTCACTCTCTTTCTTTCTCAGATTTATAAAAGATCGAGCACATAGTAAGTAAGTCAACAAGTCATCACGATTAACAAACACACCCATTTAAGCAAAGGGGAGGGATTGCACGTTATAAGCATGGCTACACCTCATTCACTTCATGTCTTCTTAAAGAAAAGTAGCACAACAAATACATATATTGAGTAATATGGGGAGATTCGAAGTGCTTTTTTCTTTGTCAACTGGTCTTAATTTCTTAAATTCTATGTGACTTGGTATATATTTCATCCATCATCTAAAGATTGTGCCCAATAGGCTAGGTAGCTCGATCTAGTCTAGCAGATGTAATGTGCCCGCCAGCCTCGAAAGAAAAGAAGCACGTACATACATACATATTTAAGTAGTGTGCACAAATCAAGTAATAGGGCTTTGGCCAAGTGATAAGTAGGGTATGTTTGCCCTGCACTACAAGTATCTCACACCTGCATTTTGTGATATAGGAAAATTTCGCTTTCTTCATTTGTTACAAATTTAATCAAGGGTGATACGATTTTATTATATCTAATTTTTGCTTTTATTATCAATGAAATTTGTAGTTTCACTAAAAAACTAAAAAAAGTTATAATCAAAATTTAAAAAACGACGAAAACCATAACCAAATCCTTTAGTTCTGGACTATATAATAAGGGCTAAATACAAATTACTACCCTGTGGTTTAGGTCCAAAATCAATTCAGTCCCTGAACTTCTAATTTCATCAAAAACACCCCTGCACTTTCAATTTTGATCTAATAGGTCCAATTTGTTAGTTTTCCGATAATTGAGTTATTTAACTTGTTAATGTGGCTCATATATGGCCTATATTTTATGATGTGGTGTCGAGGTGGTCTGCATACTCAATTTAGGAGTGAGTCCTACTATTAAAAATTAATAGTTTTTCAACAAATAATCCAACTATAACCTGAACCCATAACAGAATATTAACGAATTGGACCTATTAGATCAAAATTGAAAGTGCAAGGGTGTTTTTGATGAAATTAGAAGTCCAGGGACTGAATTGATTTTGGACCTAAACCACAGGGTACTAACTAGTATTTAGCCCATATAATAATCTCTTCCAAAGAAAAAAAATTTATTGTTAATTGGCTCTAGTTTGTTTGTTTTTTTATTTTATATTTTTTAGCAAATTAACAACTCATATGCAACAATTAGTCTATTGTGAGTCGAACTCGATCACGACCTCACACTTATAAATATGAGACTTATATCACTAAACTAAATGGTAGTGAGTAATTCGCTCTAGTTTATTAATTTTTGGATAACTCGGCCATTGATTCTTGATTTACGTCATTAAGAAACTGTGCTATTTGTTGGTGAAGCCGATCAATTGATGACTTTAGTTTTAAAGTCAATGGTGACATTAGAAAAGAAAACAGACTTAACTTTTTATGTCAACCTTTTTGGAATTAAGCTATCCATCCCCTCGGTTCTATCAACGAAAATTGGGATTAATATATATATATATATATATATATATATATATATATATATATATATATATATATATATTGTGCCATATTCCATCTTTCTTGAAGATATACCAACAACTTTCATAGTTGAGATCGAGGAGTTGCCAATTTGCAGTAAAAACTCACCACAGTAGGTAGCTCTGAGTTCCAAAACAATAATCTACCCAGATTTATGAGCATTGTTTGCCTTTCAACAGAACCGTATATAAATTATGAACTTACCATCCATTACAACATGAACTATATTAGACGTGATGGAACCGATGCATAAACATATATATAGCTGGCACAAATATTCAGTTGCTTTGTAACTTACAAGAACTCAAAATAATGCAAAGTTCGTTACAATGTTACATTTTCTATATTTTAAGTTGACATTTAAATGGTTCAATTTTGTTGCCAACTGCATAAAAGAATCTTAAATTTGAACTGTATCCAACTCTTATAAATATATTTAGAGTTTTTCTATTGGGACCTCCAAATTTACTCACTTGACCTCTATGCTTTTTACACCTCTTATCAAATTTTCAATTACTAAATTTACTCACTAAACCTCACTAAACTTCCTCAAATAACCTCTCATATAATTTGCAAACAAATTATTATCTTTAAAATAAAAAATTTAGTCATTTCAATGATTTAATCATTCTATAAATCTTAACTACATATACATTTCTTAATCAAACTTGAGTTTCAAAAATTAAGGGAAAAATGCACGAACAGTGTCTGGAGACTCTGAGGACTGTCAAAATGATACCTGAACTTTCAAACGTATCAATGTGATACCTGGACTTATATTTTCTTGTCAACGTAGTACCTACATCAACTTTCTGTTACAACTCCGTCAGTTCGAGTCAGGTGTGACGCATGTGAGGATGAAAATGAGGGCAAAAAAGACTTTTCCAGTCCATCAAATCCTAAAGGGAAAAATGCACGAACAGTGTCTGGAGACTCTGAGGACTGTCAAAATGATACCTGAACTTTCAAACGTATCAATGTGATACCTAGACTTATATTTTCTTGTCAACATAGTACCTACATCAACTTTCCGTCACGGCTCCGTCAGTTCGAGTCACGTCTGACGCATGTGAGGCCGAAAATGAGGGCAAAATAGACTTTTCCACTCCATCAAATCCTAAATGAATAAATTTAAAATTTAAAATAAAAACATAATAATTTATTATATTGAAAATAAAAGATGATTAATTTTTTTTGCTTTTTCTATTAACCAAGATCAATCCAATATATTCTCAAAAAGAAAAGAAAAAATCCCAATCCGATAAGTATGAACCTAACATTTCTTCATGTTCATCTTCTCAAACCCAGCAAAAAGGCAAAAAAAAAAAAAAAAAAAAAAGAAATCTCAATTGTTCATGTTCTTGAACCCATTCTTGTTCATCTTCTTAAACTCGACAAACCCATTTTGAAAGAGAAATGAAAGATCCGGGAACTCCAAGAACAAAAAAGAATGAGAAATAATTTTTTTTAGCAAAGCTTCTCCCTTGTTCGATTCACTTCTAAAACACAAAACCAAGTCCAACTTGTTTCTGCAAAATCATTCAACCCTATTCAACTCCCAAGTCTGCCTTAATTGGTGACAACACCAGCAGCTGCGGCGAGGACCACGAGGTCCGCGCCCCGAAGAAGCGGGTCGAGCATTGGATCTAGGAGAAGACCCGTTGCTTTATCAGCTTCCGCTGCGAGGTCGATGGCCTCTTCAACACCTCCAAGTCCAACAGAGAAATTAGCACGAAGACTTGGATTGCAAAACAACCAAAACAATCACAGATGTATCAGATCGAATTAACACAAAATTTCATTCCTCCTTTGAAATTGCCTCAACAACATCAATGCAGACCTGTTGTGAAATGGGCAATGAAGAAGAAGAACCAAGAAGACGTTGCAGAAACCCTGAATTTCATTTTTCGTCACCACCCACACCCACACCTCCACCAAAACTCGAACTCAAAATCAAAATCCATTAATATCAAGTTATTAACTACAACAAAAACACCAGCAAGTAATGATATAGATGATCTCTCCGCCCTCCTCCTTCCTCGATCTCAAGTCCCGCTTTGAGTACCGTCGAAGTTTCCAGAGAACCCAATCCAAATCCAAATCCCAATCCCAATCCCAATCTCAATCCCAATTTCAATTTCAATTTCGTCCTCCAAAATGAAGGACATAGTCTTCTTGAAGCCTCGCTTGTCAAAGATCTGAAATCGGTGATGAAGTGCGCCGCCGATCCTTTCGTCGAGGTCAACAGCGTCAGCGCTGTGTGCCTGAAATAAAGGAGTACTGAGGTGTTGTTGCGGGAGGAATTGACGAGGACAACCAGTCTTTTTAGAGAGTGGTTGATCGAGGGGAGAGGAAGAAGACGAGAGGTGGAGGGGTGAAAAAAATTAATTAAAAAAATTAAAGGTAAATCAGTCTTTTTACCAAAAAAAAAATATATTTAAAATTTCAGTTATAGGGCAAATCAGTCTTTTTACCTTCATTTTGTACCTCACGTGCCTCACACAGTCACACGTGGTAAATTTAATAGTGCCGTGACGGAAAGTTGATGTAGGTACTACGTTGACAATAAAATATAAGTCCAGGTATCACATTGATACATTTGAAAGTTCAGGTATCATTTTGACAGTCCTAAGAGTCTCCAGACACTGTTCGTGCATTTTAAATGTCAGTTATAGGGCAAATCAGTCTTTTTACCTTTA
The DNA here is from genome assembly GCF_958449725.1 of Rosa rugosa. Classification (NCBI taxonomy): domain Eukaryota; kingdom Viridiplantae; phylum Streptophyta; class Magnoliopsida; order Rosales; family Rosaceae; genus Rosa; species Rosa rugosa. The sequence goes on along the minus strand of NC_084821.1, from coordinate 22,808,236 downwards.
TTTTGTATGTCACGTGCCTCACACGTGGTAAATTTAACGGTGCCGTGACGGAAAGTTGATGTAGGTACTACGTTGACAAGAAAATATAAGTCCAGGTATCACATTGATACGTTTGAAAGTTCAGGTATCATTTTAACAGTCCTCAGAGTCTCCAGACACTGTTCGTGCATTTTTCCCAAAAATTAATGTCTAATCAATAAGAAAATGCCATGAACTATTATGTTTTTTTTTAAATTTTTTTTTCTATTTTAGCTGTGCAAAAAAAAATGAAGAAATCATTTGTTTTTATTCTCTCAAAAAAAAATCATTCATTTTTTAATGTTTTTTTTTTCTGTATTTTTTGTACCACATGATTAATTATTTAAATAGTTTTATTTTTATTATTTTGTATTATTATTATTATTATTATTTCAAATATAATGGATTGACTTATATTTAAGTCATAAATCATAAGAGGATTTATTTTATTTTCCCTCACCAATATGCGTTCAGTATATATATATCATATATTTTTATGTCACATGATCTTAATCATAATTAAATATATGAATGCTTTAATGAGTATGTAGTGAAATTGGAAAATGAAAATAGATAAGGAAAATAATAAGGAATACAATCTAATATTATTGAATTGGAAAGTCTACATAAAATAAATATAATATTTTTTTTTGTATAATTATTGTCCTTAATAGTCATTTTATAGTAGGTTATATATGTCATTTAATAATTCATAACAGAGTGAGGTCAAGTGAGCAGATTTGGAGGTCCCAATAGAAACTCTCATATATTTAACATCAACCTGCTAAACTAGGTTCATAAAAAATGAAAGAAAAAAAAAGTCTAGTCAAACAATACAAAAATATCAGGTGCATTTTTCATGACTTCATCAAGTGGTAAATGTAGTTGACTCCCTTATTTACTCCTTTTCTTTCTATGTGCTATTCATTATTTTGTTTGTTTATATGTATTCTTCCCATATGTTTTTTTCCCAATCACCGGGCTGCATTCTCTTTTTAGATCCAATCGATAAAATACATGAGTTAATCCATTTTAATACCAATTAGCTAGTTTTGGATTTTTTCTTGTTTATCTACAATGCTGGTTTAGATTTTTTTTTTTTTGTAAAAATCATCTAGGAATTTTCATTGATATAAAGGAGAGCCCAGAATGACCATTACATATTCTTCCCCCTACTAGCTACATACAAATAGACAAGAAGTTGTGGTGTAACACCATGGTGATACGTAGGATAGGTCCATTCATTTGACGTGTCTTGCTCACTTATTCTAAGTAAGCCTATTCAACTATGAACCAGTAATGCATAGTAATAGGCTAAGTTTAAACATAAACTAATTAGAAAGTGGGTACAAAAACCCAATAGTCCCTTGTGGACCAAGAAAAATCAATCCCAAATGAAACCTACACAGCTCGCATCCCATCTAGCGGCTCAGGAAGGTCCAAACCTAGAGACCACACCCTAGTGGCCCAAAATGTCTTTGCACACAAGGTCCAAACCCTATCAACATTAGGGACCCCAAGTTCTACGGGCGCCCAATCCTTAGACACCCAGAAATCAAAGGGATGTGCTTCACCGTTTTTTCACCGCCCTCTTTCTCAGCCATGTTACAGGGTGAGCGTCAGCAGCGCCGCCGCATACCAGTAGTAGTGCAGCACCTCCATTTGCCGCAAGGCCTAACGACCAAGGCACTTCAATACAACGACAGGCCCCCATCATCTCCGACGTCATCTACACCGTCGTCCACTCTCCGATAAAACACCTAGAGTCCTTATTGCTATTGAGCCGCTTTCCTCCAAACCCAAATGGTACCAGATCGACGAACTTCTTTAAGGCCACCGTAGCAGCAGTTATAGATCTGCCACTACTACCATAGTCACTGACGCCGTCGTTAGCTATAAATGCCCAGAAATAGCATATCCATCCAACAAGATCTGGACACCACTTCTGGGTTGCTAAAGACAGACCTCTGGCACCATGTCCAGGATTGAAACACTAAACCTGCATCACGTACGTGTCTAGCTGCACCATACCACTTGAATAATTCATGGGAGAATCTTACCAGGCTCTAGTTTTGCCCAGATATTCTCTGGGAACATATTTTCTCATATTAATACACATAGTAGTTTTCTTTGTAATATTGTCAACTTAATTAATAAATTTTATGATTTACTAAAAGAAATATATGTTTAAGAAAAACAGAAATTGGGAGAGAATTGAGTCGTACTTTCATTGATAATAGGGGCCTCTTTATATAGAGGATTACATGGCATAGAATCAGAGTTCTACAAGGAAACATAATATTACAATTGATTGGATATCTCCAAGATTCTCTGATATTATCTCTAATTCTAACCTTATTACCACTAGGTCAAGTAATCTAGAGTTTGAGCCAGACACATATTCTGGATTTACTTGAACACTCCCCCTTGTGTCGCCCAAACGTGGTGCTCCTCTCGTTGCCTCATTAAAAACATTGCCGAGTAACAAAAACCCAGTGGGACAAAAATAACCTCAGTCGAAGGGGAAAAAGAGCACAACACACCCTTCACGTTTCGAGACCATACATGTAGACACCTCCCCCTGATGTCTGCATCTCCCCCTGACGACTACAGTCATTGGAGTTCGGATAACTTCTGCAAACGATGCTACCAACATGTTTCTCGAAAGTGGAATTTAGGTAATGACTTAGTGAGAAAGTCTGCCATACTGTCCTCAGATCGAAGCTAGTTCACTTTGATCTTGAGAAGAGTCTGTTGTTGCTGATTATGCTTGGTGTTGTCGCTTTTGATGTAGCCTTGCTTCATTTGTTAAAAACAAGCAGCATTATCCTAAATACTCGTAGGCTCATCTGTGTTAGACTTCAAACCACAATTGTTCGAACATGGGTAATTATGAATCAAATCCATAAACATTCACGAACTACTTCATGAAGAGCAATAATCTCTGCATTGTTCGATGATATAATGACTAGGGTCTATTCTGTAGACTTCTAAGATATCGCGGTCTTTACCCATGGTGAACACTTAACCAGTTTGGGAATGACCTTTGTATGGGTCAGAAAGATACCCAATATCAGCAAAACCTTCCAAAATGCTTACTGTTTTTGGGACGGGGATAGTGGACGCAGGCCAGTGTTGGCAATGTTCCTGGTGTGTGATGGGTCCGAATCCATCATCTCTCTGTAGGGATAGAACAAGCCCATATCAATCATACATCTCAAGTATCGAAAGATATTTTTTTTTTTTACACCAATCCAATGGCGTCGTGTTAGCGCAGAGTTATATCTAGCTAACAAGTTCATTGCAAATGAGATGTCCGATCTTGTGCATTGAGCTAAGTACAATAATGCGCCTATTGTACTTAAGTAAGTCACTTCTGCCTCTAGCACATCTTCATCATCATCCTTTGGACGAAGAGGATCCTTTTCAGGATCAAGACTACGGACGATCATGGGGGTGCTTGGAGGCTTTGACCCTATCAAAACGCCTAAGCATCTATCAACACTATGCTCAAGTTCCAAACTGAGATATAATCGTGTTCTCCCAAGATCCTTCATCTCAAACTCGGATTTCAAGTGTTCAGCGGTTTCCCTTAACTCTTTAAGGGCTTCCAATGAAGATCATGTCCAACATGAACCGCGATAGGATCTGAAACTTGTTATGGAAACGCGCGGGCATATCTCTTCCCAATCTAGTAGTCACTTTAGTGAGTGTTTCAACCTCTTTGTAAACACGCTCCATGGTCTAGAGCCACTTGACTTGGGTAAACACTCACTAAAGTGACTACTTGATTGGGAAGAGATATGCCCGCTGTGTTTACCATGAATCTAGACCATGGAGCGTGTTTACAAAGAGGTTTACAAAAACACTCAAAAGTACTTGTAACAACCTCAAAAGTACTTGTAGCTTCCGCTGTGTTCACCATGAATCTTCACGTATATTCCATATCTAGATCCCTATAGAGATACGTAGTGACCACATTTGTAAGCTGCATATTAGTTATTCAGAAACTACTAAACTGACAAGGTAGTGGAGTGCAATTGTAACGCCCCAAACTGCACCTCACCAGCTTAAGCACGTCACAGTGCCGCAAGTCTCTAAAACATAAACCGAACGCTCGATTTACATTCTAGAGAACCGCTAGGCATTTTGTTTGAGAAACTTTTTGTAAAACACAGCGGAAGCTACAAGTACTTTTGAGGTGAAAATTTAAATTGCTAAAAATCTATTTCGTTTGTCCAGAACTTGGATAAAGGCTCACACAAGGTTGAATTTCACTTGAAGAGAATTCAACTAAATGATGACACGAGACTAGATAACCACAAGTTCCAGAACACAATGTTCGAGAAATAGAATTTAGAATAAGGTTCACACGGTAATTTACCGAACTTGTTCTGAACACCCAGCTCCATCCGCTATTGTCCCGTCACCAGTGCACAGTACCTGCATTCATACTGTTGTAGGGGTGAGCTTTCGTCCTCGCTGCTCAACAGGAAGTCTAACTCGACTAGGTTTGAAAATCAACATATAAATGTTTGGAGCTCCAGTATGAACACATGCTTAAACCAAATATTTAAAGGAACGACAAACTTTAATGTTTTTCAACTTGAAAACCGATGCATGATGCTTAAATAAATACGGCGCCAAATCCAAGTTTTACCTGATGGCCGGTCCCGTAGACCCACTACACGACATTACCTCAATTTAATTTATCACCATGTAAGCGTAGCGAGAGCGTCCGCTACCTAGCTACACACACGGATCAGGTCATCATTGCGATCGCTCACCGTCCGACCGGTGTGACTAACCCTCCAGAGGTTTTGGGGATCGAACCCAAGGAAGTCAGAGCCACCCTTCGCTCTCAAGCCATCACATTTCTCACATGGTTTGGTTAGTATGCATTGCATTTGAACATGACCAAACCATACCAACTAACATGCATCATTTAATAATAATATAGGAAAATCACTAACCGAGGAGAGTCCTGAATCCCTACCTGGATTCCGATGCTTTCTCTCACGTACTCCGAGAGTCGCGAACCTTCTGTTCCTCGGATAACTGGAGTCCTAAATTCTGACATTTCGACCGTTAATATCTTATTAAACTAATAATTGAAATCTCGACGAGTACAAATCGTACAATCAAATTTTCCTGGTTTGACCAGGAGTTGACCAACTTTGACCATTGTTTGACCAACGTTTGACCAATTGTAATAGGTTCGATAATTAACCCAAATTACCGAACATTTTACTTAAATCATGATATCGACCATATATATTAGGTGCACCCAAATTTTATCAAGGCCACCCAATATATACACATTTCTTTTCTTTACTCACTAACATTTTTCCAAAATGCTTATGCAAACCAATGTTATAACAAATTCCCAACTTCATGAACAAATGAATTCGAGTATCCTTAACAATTTCGTCACATAGTAATCGGAATTACTATGGACACCCAACCAAGCTTATTCCATTTTCAATTAAGGTGTGCCCAAAATACTAAGGACACCCAAGATCATAACTTGACCAATTCCACCTTTCAAATCCATTTCCTTGACAATTTACTTGATAAACCATAATAAAAATACCAGAATAGTAACTCACAACAACTTAACAAACTAAACACACAAACCAGGCAAACCCGAGCTCCACCACAACTCCACAGTTCCTTTCACACACAAACAATCGATTCCAAGGATTCAATACCAGCGACAGATTCCGACTTACACAACAAGAACCAAACTTCCACTCCAGGAGTTGAATTATACCTTCGGAAGTCGACTGCAACCAAGTTCAACGCACTGCCGGGAATTGAAAGAGGATAAACCGAGGATTCCTCGTGCTACAGCCTAGAAGGCTTCACAATACCTCGCCTAGACCTGCAATTGAACAAGAAACGAAGCCTAGAAGGCCGGAAAAGTCGCCGGCGGCGAGGAACCGCGATGGAGGCAGAAACAACCCAGAAACCAAAATGTCAAAACTCGATCTAATTGGAAAACTAATCATACTGGGGTGTAGAGTATGACGGGGAGGTGAGGTTTCATACCACAGGTGGCCCAAACCGTGGCCGGAACGCCGGGAACTGCAAAATTTGCCGGAGGTTCTTCAAGCTTTAGATCATCTATTCTTTGTTCCCAGTCGCTGCATGTATGATCTGGAACCACAGGGACGTAGGCGACACCAAGATGAAGCTTTTTCCGGTGGCCCGCCGCGTAGAGGTGGCCGGAGAAGCGGTTTCAGGTCGAACCCAGTCACGGGTCGCGCTTCGGGTTAGAGAACTCTAGTTCTCTCTCTCTGTCTCTCGATCCTTCTGGTCCTTCCAACTGATCAAGGGCCTATATAAATAGCTTGGTCCAATTAACATGGATGGCTAAGATTAAGCGGTGGAGGGAATGGAAGGCTAGGATCGTGCCACTTATTTTTCCATTTTTCTAAATTATTTTCTAGGATTCCACAACTTCGGAAAATCACGATAAATAGCTCGGTTATCCGGAAAATTCTCCGAAAATTTCCACGAACTCGTCGTGCCGTCAACTTTACCATCCACCTCCTAAATTGAGGATTTCACTTTATGTACAATTCTGAAAATATTCTCAAGCATTTAACATTTATCGAGATCGTTGAATAACTTCGTGTACGATCTCCATTAAGCTCGATACATTTTTCCGGGGCTCACAGCAATGATATCCATTACGAGAGAATATGTGTCATCGTAGTCGATTCCAGGGTGTTTTGTGAGAAGCCTTGCGCCATAAGGCAAGATTGCCATCTCTTTTTCTCATCACGTTTTGTAACGAAGACCCATTAATCAACAGGTTTTATGTTAGGAGGTGTTGGCATCACTGGCTCAAAAACCTTCCTCTTCGTTAGAGAATCCAACTTAACATGGATCACATCTTTCCATTTAGGCCAAATCTCTCTACGTTGGCATTCATTCATCAACGGAGCGTGGTTCGATATCATCGGACTCAACAAACTCATGCACAACGAAATGCGCAACTACATCATCAATTATGATGGAGTTTTTATCCCACATCTCATGTACACTAGTGTAATTTTCATAGAGCTCTATATTCTCAGGAATAGGTTCTGATGTTGAGGCGTCCCCCAACGATAACCATAATCTGGAAGATTTTCATGAGACGGATTTTGAGCTTGATAATCAAAGGATTGGAATGTGCCAAAGTATCCTTCGAACCCATGGGCCTCCCACGCATCCTAGCTGGGGCTATGGCCTATAACGCCAGAGTGCCACTCTCTTTGGCGTTGGCGCCATGCCTACCTCCGTGTAGGGTGGCGCTACGTCCTATTGTACGGACGTCCTTCCTTGCAGGCATATTTGTAGCAGATGTGTGATCTCGTCACTTTAATAGGGATCGAGATGAGACATAGTGGGGACAGACCACGACAATTCCTATCGTTCCTGCTGAACATTTGTGTTCTTATCTCTCCCTAACGACAGGAAGACTGTCTCATCAAAGTGATATTCGCAAATCTAGCAGTAAGGAGATCGCCTAGCAAGGGCATTAAGTGGCGGACGATTGTTGGAGTCTCAAATCCAACGTAGTTGCCCATTCGTCTAAAAGGACCCATCACTGGGCGTTGTGGCGGCGCAATTGGCACATAAATGACACACTCAAATATGCGTAAGTACAGTACTTGTACCCAGTCACTAGCTGTAACGCAGAGGTAGATTGAGTGGCAGTGGGTCGTAGACGAATTAGCATAGCTGCATGCGATATTGTATCACCCTAAGCGGATGTAAGGAGATTGGTGCGCATTACCAATGTCCGGACTACCATCGTAGTTGCTTCCGTGAGACCATTTGGGTGTGTACATGGGAATATGATGTCCAACATCAGTCTCATTGCAGTATACATCGAAAGTCTTCGATGTAAACTCTCTAGCAATGTCAAGTCCAACTGACGGAATAGGATGATCCGGGGAGTGAGCCCGTTGTCATATGATATTTGCTAGGAGTGTAGCATAAGCAGCATTACAAGTGGACAATGGCACAACACTTGACCATCGTGTTTGCATGTCAACCAACATCATGAGATATTTAAACGTCTGCAAGTTGGTTAAACTAGTCCACAGAATCCCAACGGATTCTATGTAAGAACATAATTCATATCCTTTGCATAGGACGGTCTCAGTCTTAATTTCCCTAAGGAACAGGCTTTGTAAATTGAGAGGGGGGCCTTAGAAGCAACCAATGAGGATTTTGGTTGGACCTAAGCGTCTGAAACGCTATGTGAAGCAAAGTTGGTGATTGCAGCATCACCTAGGGCGCCATCATCATGATGGGCACCATGGCGTCATGGATAGGGACTGTGCCAGCCCTAGGCTGGTGGTGGACTGCGGTGGCGCTAGAGGCAGCGGCGATGGTCACACTTAGTCTAGGAATCAACTTTTTGATTCATTCTTCGTTTCGCTCGAAAGAAAAGATGTCGATGTGAAGTCTTTAGTAGACGGATCATCATATCATAACTAGGATGACCTATCATGTCGTGACAAAGTCAATATGTGTCTAAATCCAAGAGATCTTCTCTCATAACTTTATTGGATTTAATAGCTCGAATAGTGACATAGAGTTCACTAGAGAGACACATAAATTTCTCTAAGATGCGCCTTTGTTCGCAATCATTAGAGGTATTCCAAAGGAACTCATTTTCGTTCTCTACATGCGTTTTCGCATGGAATCCGTTGGCTATTCATAGGTGCGATTTGCCTTATGAGCGTAGAAAGTTTCTGTGACAATAATCAAGGTGCCATTTGGCAAGGGGAACTTGGGCTATTCCATGTCCTTGAATTAATATTGATGGACTAGCCATCGTAGTCACAAAGTCATATGCTCATAATCAAAATTTCGAGTCATAATGAAAAGAAATCGAAATTTTATTGATAAGCCAATGGAGTTACATCATTGTCTCTTTGATCAAAGAAAATCTAATCCAAAATGATAGCTAATGCAAAACAATGGTAGTCGTCTAACTTCTTTCGGTAATTCCAAAATAAATGTGACCAGGTGAGTAGAGAGATGTCGGTGGAGCAAGGCTCGCTTAAGTACCAATAATCTCATAACCTTCCTAGACATCACACTTACTTTGGGTGAGCCTACTTTGAAGAAAGACTAAACCATTGACATTTACTACAAAGTATATGGCAATTGCCTATTACATCTCTTGGAAAAATAAAGACTTAAACAGAATTGACGATCTACTGATCCCAGTCAGATTTGTAGTCTTCAACCCCTCACTCTAAATCATCTTCTTGATCTTCTTATTCCACATAGTGAGCTTCTCTTGCTTCACAATATGCTTTGTAGGCAGTGACAATTTCTTCACGAGCTCTACAAATGTGTGCCCAATGACCAGATACTCCACATCGAGAACATACATCTCTTTGCTCAGACTCCATTGATTGAAGCGCTTTGAAAGCGTCATTTAGATGGCTCTTAGTGTTGGTGGCGCCACCAACAAGGCCAGAGGCGTTGCCTCCATCTCTCTTTGCACGTTGACCTTTTCGGTTCCGTGTTCGCCTATTTTGGCGGTTACCTTCCAAGTAGAGCGATTATATGGACCAGAACGTCCAGAAGTATCCCTAAGATTAGGGTTTCGCTCTTGGCGCCCTCTCTTAGGGGCGCGACTATAATTGGATTCCGGAACATGCTTTGTTTCCACGGATCTCGAATTACAGTTCTTCACAAGGATGTTGTCATGTTTTTCAGCGACATTCATAGCTCCAATGAGCTCATGAAACCTTGTGATCCGTCCTGCAGTAACATCGATTCGATAGTTCTTAGTAACCATCAATGCAGAGACGGGGAAGGTAGAGAGAGTCTTCTCAATCAACATCGCATTTGTAATCTCTTTACCACATAATTCCATTAAGGATTTAATGCGAAATGCTTCCGAGTTGTAATCAAGAACTGACTTGAAATCACAGAAGCGGAGGCTATGCCATCTCACTTCTAGGTCAGGAAGCAGGGAGTCACAAACGTTGCCAAATCTTTCTTCGAGTGAGACCCACAGCCTTCTGGGGTCCTCTTCATTCATACACTCGTACTGGAGCGAATCATCCATATGAGTAGTCATTAGGATGATGACTTTCACCTTATTTGCCTCTAAGGCTGCTCTATTTGCTTCTAAAACTTGAGCTTGCTCAACAGTTAGAACATCCTGGCTAGGCTTGATAATCGTATCCAGGATTCCATCGGCCTTAAGATGTTGGCGGAAATCACAAACCCACCTGTGATATCCAGAACCAGTTGTTCCCAATGGAGCAAAGTCCAATTTGTTCAGGTTACTCATCCTGAAAGAGAACAAGAAAAAAGGTTAGTTTCGGAGCGGAAAAAGCTACCACTAAAACATAAAAAATTTCTGAGCGTAGTCGATTCCAAGAAATTAGGGATTCCAAGAGATATTGGATTAGATCGAAACAACGATGTATGCGGTCGATCGTCTTCTTCTAAACAAATTCTAAGTTTGGAGGACTCTACGAGCTCCAAGCTTGGAGTGAGCAGGAACCCCCACAGTTCGGCTTAATTAGGTCTCCCCTATGATGAAGAAAAGAGGGGTAGAAGAAGGGAGTTTGCAAGTCCCCGAGAAAAAGAGGAAAAACTCAAAAACGGGAACTTTTAGTAAAACATACCTGTTCGGATTGCAGAACGTATTTGGTCCTTGTCGTAGGATTGGAGACGAGCTTCAGTCCTAGTGCAAGCAAGCAGACTTGTAGAATTTCAGCGTGGTTGCTGAGTCGCGGGGGTCGCGGAATCGTGGAGTCGCGAGGTCGCTGAATCACTGAGTCGCGAGGCCGTGGGTCACGATATCGAGGTAGCGAGGTCGCGGAGTCGCGAGGGCTCGGCAGGGGCCTGTGTGGGGCTGTCGGTAGATATCGACAGGGGCAGGCACAGAGGTGCGCAAGTCTCAACAGATGTGTGCAGGGCAGGCATAAGGCAGGGGCAAGTCTGATTTTTTTGACGGTCGGTTCTGGCGGATTTCAGCCTGTGCTAGTGGTCCTGCCGCCTGTTTTGGGCTCCTTGAGGCTAGGGCTTCGATATGTATGGTGGTGGATGCTGAGATTTGAAGGCTACGAAATTAGGGTTTCAGGGTTAGGGCTTCGTGTTTAAGGAAAACAGAAATTGGGAGAGAATTGAGTCGTACTTTCATTGATAATAGGGGTCTCTTTATATAGAGGATTACATGACATAGAATCAGAGTTCTACAAGGAAACATAATATTACAATTGATTGGATATCTCCAATATTCTCCGATATTATCTCTTATTCTAACCCTATGACCACTAGGTCAAGTAACCTAGAGTTTGGGCCAGACACATATTCTGGATTTACTTGAACAATATCATTTTTTTTTTCATTTTAGGTAAGTATATTATAATAGTTTTTATTGACTAAAACGGAAAAAACACTCTGTTAGGATTTCTGACTCTAGTTTTTTTTTTTTTTCATCTTACCGTCATAATTCGGATATGGTGGACAAGGTCTCTGCTCAGCTCACACCCACCTTTGCCATTTTTGAGAAAGGGGAGGTTTGTTTTTTGTGTGGGGGTGGCGTTGTACTATCAAACCACCACTATGTGGTGGGGCGTTTGTTATTTTCCAAGTGTCGGGTGGATTTAAAAGTTTTGATGGGCACATTCTTGTCAATCTGGAATTTGAAGAACATGCTTTTAATCTGAAAGTAGAGAAACAAATTTATGCTCAAGTATGAGCGGTTCATAGGGTTTTGTAGGGTGTGTGGACTATTGAAACACTCAATTCCAGTTGTGGGGTCCTTCGATCATGGAGGATTCTGATTCTACTTATGTTGTTGCTTCTGCTACAAACCCTAGCTCTGTGGTTAGGGTTTCGAGGGTGGCGGTGTCTCGAACAGTGAATACTATAGGTAGTTTGATTGGCAGTGATTCGGCTCTCTAGCCAAAGCTCATTTTCCTATCACCGATGTTGAACTCTTTCACCACGCTGATGTCTTTTCCTCTTCAGGGCACCATTGCACATCCCTAACATTGCAAGTGGCGAGGTTTTAGGTCCCGATACAAGGCAAGACTCCAAAGTCAAGTGAAAGTGGAAGGATGGATACAATGCACTCTTATGGTATTCAGGTTTCGGAGACAAAGCGTGTGACAGAGGCGGCCTTGATAACCTAGGCAAAATGTTCAAGGCATGTGGTTCCTTTTCAGCCGGTACTAATTGATTTTGACTCTACCTTAGCTCTTGCCTCCAAGGCTAGGCCGTTGTGGTCTCACCAACAAAAAAAACCAAACTGGGTCGTCCGCATGGCATTAAAAATAGGTCTAAGAATGCTTCTGAGGGTGTTGTGGCAAAAGGTATGAAGCTGAGAAAGAAGAAGTTGCATATGCAGGTTGACTTGGCTGCTCAATTGGAAGGTGCTTCTAGGGAAGCCCCTTTGTGTTGGGAGGTGCTAGAAGATTTATGAATAAATTAGGGTTTGAACTTGACCAGATTCGGTTCAAGTCCTATCAGTGTCAGGTTATTTGGTTAATTTACACAAATGTCCAAGGCATCTTTACTTGGAGACTTTTTAGGTTTTTAGGTTCTCTAGGAAGTAACTCGATTTTGATGAGCCTACTAAGGGTGGGTTACTGTGTATTGTTTGCCTCTCGCCACCTTTATTAATCGATGACTCCTTTTGCATTATATATATATATATATATATATATATATATATATATATATATATATATATACATATCTTATCCAGAGCGGAGCTCCGCTTTGAAATTAAAGTGTGAAGTTCGAGTTTTGGGTCACTTTTCGGTCGCATATCCACATCTCGACCGTTCAGTTTTTAGGCACTAGTGTATAGATCATCTCTGCAAATTTTCAGCCAAATTGATGATCGTTAAGGTATCTAACTCGCTTAAACCAATGGACGGACTGAATATGTCAACCTGAACCGTACTAGCTTTAAGGAAGATATCAATGCCTTAACGATCATCATTTTGGCTGAAAATTTGCAGAGATGATCTATACACTAGTACCTAAAAACTGAACGGTCGAGATGTGGATGTGCGACCGAAAAGTGACCCAAAACTCGAACTTCACACAGTTAATTTCAAAGCGAAGCTCCGCTCTGGATAAGATCTGTATATATATATATATATATATATAGGCCGGTTCTGAAGCGGACGTCCGCACTTTGTTAAAGTGCGGACGTCGATGCAGCAGGCAGCTTCCAGGCAGCGGCCGCGGCGCGGGGCTGGCCGGAGGCGTCCCAGACCTCTTCTGGGCGGCGTTCGAGGTCGGAGAAGGTCGGGCTTACCGGTTTCTGGGCAGCCACCTCACCTGCAGTTGCAGGTTCTGTGCAGCACAGCAGAACCGTCGTCGGCGACTCCACCGGACCGCAGACCCCTCCGCACGACCCCCAGCGTCCCTCAGGCAAGCCCCGCCGCGCCGTCGCCGCTTGATCGAGGCCGGAGGAGCGACGTCCGCACTTTTTCTGGGTTGCGGACGTCCTCTTCAGAACATTTTCGTATATATATATATATATATATATATATATATATATATATAGGACCCTTTTCACAAAAGGGTCCCCTTTTTGGCCATTTTTAGGGATTTATTGTGGGACCCACTTTTTTTTTTTATCACATATGGATATCTGGACCGTTCAATTCTCCATGAGTATATCACTTCTATAAATTTTCAATCAAATTGATGATCGTTTGGGTATCTAACTAGATTAAATCAATGGACGAACCAAATCTGTCCAACATAAACTGTTCATGTTATATTGTAAATCACAGTTATGAATGCCTTAACGATTATCAATTTGGCTGAAAATTTACAGAAGTGATATACTCATATAGACCAAAAAAACAAAACTGTCGAGATGTAGATATGTAATCGAAAAGTTTGTGTAATAAACAATCCCTTAAAATGGCCCCAAAAAAAATCTCTCACCTAAACGCCCATATATATATATATATATATATAATAGACTTGGAGTGCACATAATCTCTTTTTCAAGGAAATTTTCACACCGTCAGTTCACAATGTACTCTTTTTTTTTTTGAAAGGAAGACGACAAACTATATTAAGTGAAAACTAATGAGTACATGGAGCGATGCACAAAACATCGAAAGAACGCAATAAACATAATGAGATGCACAAACGCATCTGTAATGAAGAAAAAACAATAAAACATAATTAGATGCACAATCGCATCAAGAATAAAAGGTAACCAGGTAACCATGTGACTTAATGCCGTAAGGCATTGTTGCACTGCATATGTCACTGAAGCAGTGTAATTAGGAGAGTAACCGTAACTGTAACGGATGATAGGACCACCTAAGAGAGGCGATTCGCTCACCAAGCGATCGAAAGCGACCAAGGGTACCAATACCAGAACCTCGGATTTAGGCAGACGAACTCTTAAGAACCAGAACCAATACCAGAACAATATGAGCAGCTGTTTCGGATCCAAAATCCGAATTAGGGAAACACCCGGGTCCCAAATGCGGATCCAAATCCGACCTGAATACAAAATCAAGTCTGCTAAAGCAAACATGACCAACATCCAGGCCCAATTGAAACAGCCACAAAACCAAGCCCATACGAAAACACTCTGGGCACCCGAGCGGCTGGGCACCCTTCCTGAGCCACTCCTCCACGTCGCCGGGCCGCACAGCCGGGCCGCCGAGACAGACCGCCGCGCCTTCAGGGTAGCATGGCAGCGACTAACCCGAGAACACTACAACCAGATGGCCTGATCGAGATGCCTCTCGCCGAACGAACCTGAACTCAGTGCCTTTATCCACCAGAGGTCAAATCGCCGCCGCCGGAGATGGTCTGATCGCCGTGACTCCAACCAACGTCGAAACCACACGGCATCAACCCTACTAGCCAGAGAGCATACCGGAAAAAGAGAGCCTGGATCCCAAATGCGATTTGGATCCACAGATCCGCAAAGGATTCTCCTTCTCGAACCTGCCGGAGGACGAGCAATATCACGCCAACCAGAAGGCGACCACAAAGCCCAGATCGAATCAATCTGAGGAGGAGTGAACGACCTCGCTTCAACACGGGTCGAGGACCTCGACTTCTGGAGAAGAGCAGAGAAAAAGGGGGAGACGGCCTGGACCGTGCTCGATAGCTGCGACACCAGGGGAAGTGCCGGAATTTTACTCCATCGGAGATGGAGGAAGTTGCAAAGACGCATACCCATGGCGGCGGTCTCTCTAGGGTTCATATCACCAACTCCTGATGAAAGAAGACGTCTAGATAAGTCTTCTCAGACTTTGGCCATTTTGTCAAAGAACATAGAGTTAGTTCACAATGTACTCTTGTTAGGAACGTTTGCGTCCCATCCACAAGGACCATTGTTCAAAAATTAACACCATTTAAAATATGACCAAACTTCCAGAAAAGAGAGATCATATTGGACAAAAGTGAAATAAAAATGAGGATTATAAATGAATTTCGGCTTTTTCTTATTTCTTAAGAAAGAATCATTCTCAAAGATGCACATTCAAAGAAAAAGATTTCAATCATCGAACCGCAAAGCATATGAAAAAGAGTGTTATCGGCATACATTACATGGTATTTATATTTTATAATTATATAGAATGGTGTGACGAATGAGGCACGAGTGTCTGTGTGCTGCTATATACTGTCAGTTGGAACGGTGGTGTTAGAATCTATCTAACCGACAAACACCACTGGAGCATTTAGGCATATGTTTTTCTTCTTCTGCAACGAAAGCATGCATGAACCCCCATAAACTCAGAATAATAAAATGTAGTTCACTGCTTGGGCACCCTATAGGATTCTTGAGAAAGAATGTGGGGCGGAGGAACGTCTTGTAAACCTAGCTCACTATCTCTTTCAACTCTACGTCCATTGAGACACTTGTGAGAGCAACGACAGATTTCTTTCGTCGAAGACATGGAGATGTGAAAATCCTCTGTTACTCTTTTTCAACAAGGTGAATCCAAACTACCAAGACCTGCTCGATTTTGAATTAAAATTAGGGTTGAATTAGGTGGAAAAGTAGTTGAACTAATGCTCATATTGAGATGTTTATGAGCATTAATTCAGAATTTAAATAAAAACATCTCAATGTATTTACATTATTGAATTAGCTATTTTTTGGTAGAAAAGTTTTTTTTTTTTTTTTTTTTTGAATAAATGCTAGAAAAGTTTTTGCTAGCCGGACTTTCCAATTCAACGCTAAACCAAATTCTCTCTCCAAAAGTTGGAGACCTAATTAAAAACTCCATTTGATTGTGCTCCCAGTGCGGGGTTGTGTGCTTAAAAATTGAATGGATTCAACTGGAAAGAAGCTAGATTGAGAAAATATAAAGTAATTTAATTAAGTGAGTAAGCGTTTGGACCATTGGTGAAATTGCAATCTGATTTTTCATCCGTTGGTCACATTATGGCCAAAAGTATTCTAGCAATTTTGGCTCAACAATTTTGATTATTTTGTTAGTTTTAAACAAAAGTTCTAATTAGGCATGAAGAGGAGGCAGGCCATGAAGCACATGAAGGCAGATATTATGAATTATATTCTTGGCGTAACAAATGTAAGTGATCAATTAGTCGTGTGAGGCACGTAATATAAGCTAGCTAGTGTGTGCGCTACTGCTAATTGGGCCGTTGCTGTTGTTCCAACTCATAAAAGGGATCTATAAAGCCATAGATAAGAAGGTGAGCATGAAGGTGGTGTACGAAAACTAAGATATTCTTTTTCTTTATTGTGACCTATCCTACTGCACTGATCAGTTTACTGAAAAATCAAAGATCATGACAAACCAAAGAATATGTGTAGAGATCAAGAGAATAATGCTATAGTGGTTACTTGTAATCTCATCTTTTATATATAATACTCCACATGCATACCCATTACGCAACATCAGTTCATCCCTTCATCCCCATTTACATTAGAATCGACAAGATTTATAACCTTAATTAGTAAAATATGCCGAAATTTTCCGTTAATTAATTAGTCCTGCTTAGTTTTATATGAAAAAAAAAAAAGTTAAAATATCTAACTCAAAATTAACTATAAAATCTATTTTATGGTTAATTTCTAAAATGAAATCTATATATAATTTTTTTTCTTCAAATTGATACCGTTTTTAAACTAGTACCTCTACTTTTAATTCTGTTAAATTTAACACTTATTGAGCGAAAAAATGTGAAGAAATCATTTGTCTTAGTTCATAAGTTAACCAAAACCACATTTTGTTGCTCATCTAATTAATTAACTTGATCAAGATGTGAAAATTTCTTATCGATCTCTTGTAAGTTGGAATAAAGTATTATGGATCTAACTTTCTTTTCATCGTGAAAACTCATAAACTCCTTGTCCTTTTTTGGGCATCATCAACTAGTGGTGTTGACCCATAATATCCTTGAAGTATAATAGCATGAAACGGTGCCATAATTTATACGCACGCAATTTGAAAAGAGCAAGCTAAGATAGCTCAAAATATGAGTGGTCAAAGAAACTAGAAAGCACCAATAGAATACATAAAAAGATTTATCGCAATTTATATTTGATGATAGCAACATGTGCGAGCTATCACTCCACTTGCTTGGAGAAAAGTGGCCCAAGTGAATTGAACTGAATCGAAGTCGACGAAGTAGTAGTAGTGAAGTCGAGGGGACTTGATACTCACTCCACTTAGTTATAACAGTTGAGATGTCACTGCAGGAAATTGCTGAGAATTGAATTGAAGCTTAGCTTTGTGATCACTTGTGAGCCACTCGAGCAAGTCTTCTTCGATCTTCTACTGCAACCAATTATTTCTAGTGACAGATTAATTAAAGCACGTCCTCATAAAATAATGAACAATACAGCTACAAAAGAGGCCAACCATGCATGCCACCTCTTCTAATTTTTAATTTTTATTGGTTGTCAGTGACCTAACTGTATTGCGATTTGAAATTAATTGGTTAAAGATGATCCAAGAATACTTTCCAAAAGTCATGATCATAGTCTGGTGGGTAGTGTTGTACGCTCTGCCAGGACACTCTCACTTACAGATTAAGCATACCATATGCACTACCACATTTATTTTGCATACTAAAGCTCCTACACTGTTTTTAAGTACTGTTCATCACTGTTCACCTGCAAAATGACGGTTTTGTCCCGCTTTTGACTGAAATTACAATTCTGTCATATCTTTCTTTGTTTTTTTTTTTTTTTTTTTACAATTCTGCCATACCCTTTTATTTTTTTAAAGGAAAACGTACAATTCTGTTTTTTATTTGTAAATTGTCATAAATCATTAAAAAAATTATTTTTTGTTGTATCTCATTTGTTGCTAATTTATTATTCACAACAAGACAAATCATATTCTAGCGCTGATGTTTTAGATTGCGATATTCATTTATTACATCTGAAACTTAGAAAAAGAAAAAAACAAACCAGCAGCATCGCGGGGGTCAATCTGCTAGTATATAATTAATTCTCAAATACTAATTAACATATTGAAATAAGTTTCTCATTTTCTTCATCTAAGAGTAGAGTATTAATAGGTAAATTTACAACTTATTGTTTCAGCCGAATAGCTCTGAGGTACATATAAGTGACCACAATAAGCCTAATATGAAAGTGACAAGGGACTATTGTGTTAACCAAACAGTGTCTAGAAACCCCACGCGCCGCACGCATCGAAAGACTCTTTGTGATCTCCAATCTCCGTCCAGCGGCACTTCCTTGGGATGTTATCGCCGGACGGGCATCTAGGCGGCGTCACTCGACACTGGACTGACAGATTCTTGGTGTTGTACCAGGGAGGTTTAAGGTTCAAGTTCTTTGGTCAAGGATGGTGGATGCGATAGCAGCAGACAACGAAGTCTGCGTCTTGTTTTCGCTAATTGGTCTGGAGATGGTAGAATGGTTGGATTGGGTTCTTGAGTTGGGCAGCGGGACGAGCTTCTTCCGTGTTTCATTGGCAGGTCATATGTAGGGGTTTCGAAGATGTGGATGATCTGGTCAGATCAATGGAACGACAGTTTTGCAGCAACGCTTTGCTCCGACGACGACGGTTGTCCGGTAGGGATGGTGCGAAGGCAATGCAAGCGCAGAGGTTGTTGGTCTGTTTGTGGGTTGCTGATCCATCTTTGATTGGGCTAGAGTTTGGGTCTTAAATCTAGTTTGTCTAGCACCTATTTTCTGGTGGTTCTAGTGGGTTTCGCCCTAATCTAGTCTTTTTTTTCCTGCAAAGGGTCTTGGGTCTTTGAGACTTAATTCTTAGTTTCTCTAGTTGTGCATCAATTGAGATCTCTAGACAACTAGATTTACTAGTAAAGGGATAAATTAATAAAATTATGTATTTTCTTAGAAAAAAAAATATGAAAGTGACAAGTGATGGAAAGTCTTGCTACCACAATAACACAGATATCTAAAAAGTAGACTGACCGGAGCTAATTTTCATTCCTTCGATACTAAGGCCCCGTTTGGGATTGCTTCGCTTTTAAAAAAAATCAGCTTTTGTTCAAAATTTTAGATTTTATTGTGTTTGGTAAATAAATAAAAAGCAGCTTTAATTGAAAGTTATAGGTCACTGGCAGCAGATTTTAGAAGCAGCCCAGAGGTTGCTTTTAGAAGCTGCTGTAGATCAAAACACACTTTGCAGTTATTTTATGTACTGATAGCACTTTTAAAAATATTATTTACCAAACACGAAACTGTTTTAATTCACAGCTGATTATTCTCACAACACAGCAGCAGCAGTTTTTTTTTAAAAGTCACAGCAATCCCAAACTAGCCCTAAATTAGTTAGATAAAACTCACTTGAAAGGCGTCTTACATAGATGGGTGATTATAATTCTTGTTATAGATACTCAACAAATAAAAGTAATGAAGTACATATATGTGGCACAGATTAATGTAACGCAAACAATTAATAATATTGGGTATTTGGGTAATGTTCTCTTGCCATTTTCATATGGGAATTGCAAGGAAGATGCTACACTATCAACTATTATCAATTTACATATTCAATTGATACCTTCTAAATGCTTCATGTTTGTAACTTTGTACCGGTAGAGAAGCAAACGCAGCTGCTGATGCTGCTGCGCACCTTGCTTCACGGTTCGAGAGCTCTTTGAACTGGGTTGAAAATCCACCTCCTTCCTTGCTTCATATCCTCCAATCTGATGCTGTTGCTGCTCCCCCATGAGGGCTTGTTCACGGGTTTCAGCTTTCTGTTTTTTCTTTTGTTCTGTTTCTTTGTTTCCAGGTTACAATCGTCAAAAAAAAAAATTAAAACAAAACAAATGCTTCATGTTTGTAGCTCATAAGCGTACATAACATGTTCCAGAAGTTATGTGACAAGACTACCTATTTTTTGTAAGATATATATGACCCAAAGACCAAAATATCGAGTTTCGAGGAAATTTCGATGGTCCCGGAAACGGAAATTTCGAGGAAAATATCGAGGATATATCGATTTCGATATAAAATCAAGAAAAATGATGGAAATTTGAAGAAAAATATGGAAATTTTAAGTGAAACTTTTG
Source organism: Rosa rugosa (assembly GCF_958449725.1). Classification (NCBI taxonomy): domain Eukaryota; kingdom Viridiplantae; phylum Streptophyta; class Magnoliopsida; order Rosales; family Rosaceae; genus Rosa; species Rosa rugosa. Next base: position 22,787,695 of record NC_084821.1, on the reverse strand, counting down.
GATATGTTTGTTTTATCAGTTGTCTACTATATATGAAAATAAAACCTTGAATAAACATTAATTGTTATATAGTAATTTGTTATAATTTAACATAAAATGGTAAATGCTGAATCGCCGACAACTCTGAAATTTTTTGAAATAAACGTCTAATTTTTTTTTGATGGCTGGAAACCCAATGGGAGGCTAGGCCATCACGCCTTATATACATTCTTTATACATATCATACATTACATCTTGAATTACATGAGTAACTTAGAACCACGTAGAAGACCTATGAGGTACAAAATCTTCACTATCTTCATCATCTCTATATGTAGAGTCTTGAGTGTATTGTGAAGAATAGTCATTAAATGATACCTCCCCTCTGTAGTTTTGCATGTATTGACTTACATGCCAACCATATGGGTCCGGGGGGATTGGTTGTGGGTTTTGGTGCTGGTAGTTATAGTAGGGATCATGCATTGCTCGACTTTGGCCATAACCATAATCATTTGAAGATTGTCCTTCAGATTGTGTCCATGAGTTGTCACTTGATTGAACTTTGATGGAAGAGTGGTGGACAGAGTGGTGGACGTGCATGGTAGAATGGTAGGTCAAAGTTGACCTTGCAAGAATGAGGGTTGGCGTGAGAAAGTTTCTCTGAGAAACTGGGTATGTTTCGGAAATATCCATAATTTCGGCAATATATCGAATATATCGGGAAATTTCCAAAATTTCGGTCGAAATATGCTTGGTATGTTACGGATATATCGACCCCTTAAAAAACCGAAATTTTCGACGAAATTTCGCCAAAAGTTTCGATTTTTCAGTCCTTGATATGACCTAACTTAACTAATTTCTTTGGGCACACGTGCAAATTCAGCCCCACTAGATCATGACATATCAATTTAGTGCATAAGTATTTTATAGTGGGGCAAACGATTCTTGGCACAGCAACAATTTATGTGGTTATAGTTGAGTGAGGCACGTAGTGTATGCGATGCCTCTAATGAATTTGGTCCTTGTTGTTATTATTGGATGGTGTTTGTAAAGATGGGGATCAAAGCAAATTGCCAAGGGTGCTTTCTTCCTACAGATCTAGATTTGAATGTTACATGGAGTAGAATTTAGTCCCAAGTGTGACTATATTGTTTTAATCTCCAGAGATGAATTTATGATCGAGTACGTAACATGACCTTTTTACTTTTTTAGAGCAGCTTTGAACAAGATCAGACCTGAATTGAAGATTATTTCGAGGCATGAAAAATTTCTTTGGATCATCTATTATATAAAGATACTTAACTAAAAAATAATGTAAGCACAATTCACTTAGTGAGCAAGCTACCTTATTAGACGTGGGATGTGCTTCCCTTGGCAGCTATTAGTTTTTTTTTTTTCTTTTCTTTTCCCATCTTTTCTATTTGTTCTTTATCATAATAATGCATTTTTATATTTTGCCTGAAGCCTCAAAATCATATGTCCAACTATGGTCATGAACTTATTAGATCAATGGTTATGGTTTGAAGTTTGAACTTTGGTAAATAGTGACTATCACAAACAGTCACTCGACTTTTACATGTTCGACATTTTAATCACTCACTTTGTAAATATATCACTTTGGTCACTCAACTTTAACTCTGTTATTCATTTTAGTCACTCCATTAATTTTGTTCATTAAAAAAAAAACTTTATTTGCCACAATATCAAGGGTATTTTCATCCAACCAATTATGAAAAATTGAAAAGTCTGAATTAGAATGATTGGTAAAAGTGATTAAAATGAGACAAAATGCTCATTTGATGACTAAAGTGGTTGACAGAGTAATAGTCGAGTGACCAAAGTGATATATTTGAAAATTGAGTGACTAAAGTGTTAAATGAGTCATAGTTAAGTGATTATTTGTGAAATTCTTCATTTTCTTCTCATATTTCAAATATGTAGTAAATTAATGTATACATGTTAATATTATCTCTTACGTACATGAATGCTCAGTTTTACCAGCTGGCTTAACAATGCGTTTTAATCTACAAATGATCGTTCATTGTCACAACATGAATCTTGATTTCACGAGTCTTTACTGATAATATTAGAAGTCTAAATTACTATAGGACGGCACCTATATAAGCATTTGATTGAGTCCAACAAAATCCAAAGAAGAAACCATAAAAGCAAACAAACTAACAGATAAACCATACTCAGCCATGACGACACCAATTGAAATCCCACACGAATTATAAGAATATATATATTTGTTGTTTGGAGAAGTCTAGAGGCTAGGAACCAAAGTGAAGGATAATTGGAACAAATGAGGGGGGGGGGGGGGGGGTTAAGGAAGGGTTTTTTTCTTTTGGCAAACAGATACTTCCATTAAAGCAAAGAACAAGCTTTACAACCAAAATCAGAAAAGAGAAAACAAAGGAGAAAGACGATGTAGAGCTGAGTAAAATTGAACATTAGAAATGGAAACAAGGGAAGGTCTTGGAAATAATAGGTTTTATTCAGGAGAGCATGGGGGAGAAGCAAGAAGAAAATGAAAATGAGAGGCATGGAGCCCCATTTATGAGCAAATCCTTGAGAAAATATAAAATGGGAAGACTGTATCACATACTTGATCTCAAAACCCTAGATTCGTGCGGTTCAGTTGGGATGAGTAGGTAGTGTGCTCTTAATCACTTGGTACTTCAACTATAAAAATACTAAATAATTACAGATATACCATCCGATTATATATCACTAGTTCTAACAACAATACAATTTAGATCCAGAGATGATTGACTTGAGAGTCGATCACTTCTACCATTAAGGCTCCATTTGGGATTGCTTCGCTTTTAAAAAAAAAATCAACTTTTGTTTCAAATTTTAGATTTTATTGTGTTTGGTAAATAAATAAAAAGCAGCTTTAATTGAAAATTATAGGTCACTGACAGCAGATTTTATAAGCAGCCCAAAGGTTGTTTTTAGAAGCTGTTATGGATCAAAACACATTCTGAAGTTGTTTTATGTGCTGACAGCACTTTTAAAAAATATTATTTATCAACCACGAAACTGTTTTAATTCATAACTGATTATTTTCACAACATAGCAACAATTTTTTTTTTTTTTGAAAAGTCATTATATAACACGAAAAACGGAGAACAATATTGAATTCATAAATTTGCTTTAATAAGATTTTCTTCTTGGAATCTTGACCCAAAGCACCAAAATAAGAAAAAATTATCTCACTTACCCCATGCCAACAACAGATTTTTGTTTCCACATACACAATTCAACAAGAAATGACAATTTTGCCCTCAAACCAAACAATGACTGCCATCAACATCTATCTCCCTCATCCCGATCTCTCTCTCTCTCTCTCTCCCCAACAGAACGCCCATGACGCAGACTCTCTCTCTCCCCATCGCCACCTAGCTCTACCACCATCATCGTCGTCGTGCTCTCCGCAGCCAAGCTCGACTCCAAGCCGACAGTTCTCTTCGCCGAGAAGCTCGGACTCTCCGCGGCCGAGCTGGACCTTCTGAAGGAGTCCGACTCCTCGTCGCCGAGAAGCTCAGCGAGGCTGGCTGGACCTTTTGAAGGCATGGCTGGTGGTGGTGTTGGTGAGAAGTGGAGAGAACGATGGCGGGTGGGGATTGGCACGTGGGGAGTGGAAGTGGAGTAGGTTCATATTCACAACAGTGAATGTATAGGATGGTGAAATCCGGCGAATTCAAGCCTCAAAGAAGGCAGGTCTGCAACCATCGAAGTCGACGATGGGAGGAGAAGAAGATGTGGGTGCCCAGAACATTTTCTGGGTGCCCAAACCAGATTTTTTTTTTTTAAGTAATGGGGCAAAAGGAAAAAAAAAATTGAATGTCTATTGGGGGGTACTAGAGGTCTATTGGAGGGCAATAGACGTTTTGAATTGATATAATCTTTATATTTTTTTCTTTAATCAAAGTTTTATTTGTCTAATTATAGGAATATTAGTACTCATTCCGGCGATCGAAAGTTCTATTGGAAGCAATAGACGTCTATTGAGGGGCAATAGAGGTCATCTATTAGGGGGCAATAAACCTTTTCGGCGACCTATTTGGGGACCTCCGGCGAGGTTTTCAGAAAAGTCCGGCGTGCGGCTACCTGTGACCGGATTCCGGCGGCCGGTGACTGGAATCTAGCAAAGTTGGCTGGAATCCCGCGGCCGGTGACGGGGCTCTGGCGAAGTCTCCTATGGTTTCTCTCTCTCTCTCTCTCTCTCTCTCTCTCTCAGTAACAAAAGGGTAAGGGTAAAATAGTCTCAAAAATAAACAAAAAAACTTAACGGGGTATTAGGGAAGACTTCCTTAGAGTGTTTTAGGTAAGGGGGAATTAAAAAAAACTTAATGGGGTAAGTGGGAAATAAAATCCTTAGAAATTGGGTAAATGGACAAAAACTCTTTCTTCTTCCCTGACTTTATACCGCCACATTCTTGCAACAGGTAGCATAGGGGTGGACTTGGTGTCCTCCTATCGGTTTTCTTGCACTACCGAAAACAATACCAATCAATGACATCGAGTATTCAATTTTTCGAAGCCAAAAATGGCATATTTCTAATAAAAATTGAATACATATGTCCTATGGTACGGTCCAGTTCAGTTGGTAAGTTGACTGTGCTCCTTAAGCAAGTTGAGGGACTTGAGGCAGAGGTCTCAAGTTCGAGCCTTGTGTATGGAAAAGACTATGCGGGGAGGGCAAGCCCACCTATTTGGTGTACTCGATGCCCGAAGGGGGAGTGTCGCTGCGTCTTTGGCGCGGCACTGTGCTGGACTTCGGGTAAAAAAGGCCATTGTGTGTCTCCTTGTGGTCTTTCCCAGTACCTCCTTTTTCATAAAAAAAAAAAAAAGTAATATCGCAATCCACGACTACTGTATAAAACTTTAGTTAGTAATGTCATGAATAGGTGAGATTGACGGAAGTTATAAGTTATGTACCTGATCTTATCTGAAAAATATCATTAGCCGGGGTTCTCCTTCAGCCACAAGAACATGCAATAAGGACATTATGCCAAACTTCAACCCTACATCAGGCTTGTACTCACCAACTCAACTCTCTCTCTTAATTAGTCATACTACTACTCTGCAATCACAATTAATTATCTAGACCTCCCTCATGACTTGTCTGCTTTTAGTCTAACAGCTCTAATCAACCACAACCAACTGTGTCCCTTTTAAATATAATGTACATCTTTGTTTCTATATATTTGGTGCTGATCGATACTGTGTTTACAATATTGTTGGTGCAGCTGGTGTGGGTTTGTTAATTAGTTGGTTAAGTTTCTCTTTTTACCAGATTGGCGGCATAAATCGCATCACCCACATTTGGACTTTTGAAATTGGCTAATACCCTACTGATTAAGCCTATTAGCCTAGTAGCAGCCTCTCACTTTAGGACCCAAATTGTAAAACAATTGTGATTAAAATTAATTGGACTAATAATTGATCATCGATCAGTATATTACTTCAAATGTTTGAGATAATGCATCTACTAAAGTCTAAAACTCATCATAACATTATCATGTGTATTACGCCACTCTGAGTTGGGTGAATTATCGAAGGCAATACCATTTATCTGCAAAAGTCTTAGATATCAGGCAACGTATTTAATGGTTAATCAAGTTCACATTGAGGTTTTTTTTTTTTTTTAAGTGAATTCATTGAAACTTTAACGATTACAATCGTTTAGAATGACATCCCAAAAAATCTTGGGAGCAGACACAAGCCACAAATGACTTGAAGCTAGAGCTAAGCTAGAACAAACCAGAATGTGTATTACAGCAACAGGTTGTTCATGTACAATAAAATACTGCTCTGAATCACTTATAGAGAAACTAGCAAACAACTGAGGGTAAATTCCCAGCCTCCTCAAGATAATTACCAACAATGAGACCATTGCCACAACCTTGAGATTTGGAGACGAAACCATCAGAATCTGCAATCCGGGTATACAAGAGATCGATAGACCAATCAAAACTATATTCATCCCAGCACAAGTAGCACTGTTCGCCAGGCACGCAATTGTGGTACTCACAACAATATTATACTGAGATTTCTTATAGAATGTAGAGATGAGCAATCCACCTGCACATAATCACGGTACACCCGAAATAATACGGATAACACAATTGATCAAACAGATACCCAAAATACCTCATGGGTCCCAAATCCTTGGAGAACTCAAGCCCAAATGGACTCCACAATAGACCCAGAGGTAGCCCAGCCATATGACCCAGTTTTTTGATCTGGACACCCATACGCTAGGCACCCAGACATGAGTTATTGTCATCATCACCTCCGACGTCGACCAAATAGCCGTCATCGGAAACGTTGCCACCATCAAAGACGTCGCCGCTGTCAGACGCTTCGCCTCCATTAGAGGTCGCGGCGCTAGCAGAAGCAAACAACCGCTCACTACGACGACCCACCACTGGATTAGCTACCCTTCAGGCCAGATCCGATTCCACCAACCTCCTCACACAACACCGATCAGCCTTAGCTTCCTCACCGCCCGCACTCTTGCTCGACGTTGGTCTCGGTGTCTAGGCACCGTTGCGTGCCTTTGACGGCGCTACCAAAATGCCGCTGGGGAGAAAACCCCAGCAGAGCGTTTTCTTTTAGCAAAAATAATATCCGTGAGTTTTATTGGACACTTGTTATATTTTGTTCGCATTGAGGCATGTAATAGTCTTTCATGGTTTATTGATGTACATTTTTTTTTTTTAAGAATTAACTTTTAGTAATAAAATGTTCTGTTCTAAAAATAAAATTAAAGAAAAACCTTGAAATTTCTAATTAGGTTTTTCAATTTCTTTACCCGACAAAAGAAGATGGTTTAATTCACTTCAACTTCACGCTAGGAAGTTTGCACTTGAAGTTACCCTTGTTAGCTTCTACCAAAAATAAAATGAACCATAAAAATAAATAAATGAGTGTACGTTATGGATCTTAAGGATATGCTTCTTTCTCAGGTCAATTTATATGATCACATGGTGAATTAGTAAGTAAGCCAACTGCCCCACGAACCAGAGATTCGAAAAGAATAGAAGAACCTGGCTATATCCACTATAGCCACACCCTTGACCAGAACTGAAAGCCTCGTCGAATTGCGCAATTAAGACCACCTATCCGGCTACGACGTCTCAAAAACGTGTCGCCGGCCGGGAATTGAATCATGGAGTAGAGGCGCGGACACGTACTATGGACTAGGGTTTTTCTTCTTGTGGTCTCAACATATTTTTCTTTAAAAAAAAAATTGAATGAACTTAATGGAAAAGAAGATGAAACTATAGTTAATGTAAATTAATTACCCAGAAGCTCTTTCTTGATTTGGGCTGGACCTATGGTGAAACTGCAATATTAAGGGGGGTGTATTGTATTTGGATTTGTTTTTGAAAAGTCCACAGACTCTTTAAAAAGTTGATAGATTGTTATGGATTTCTTAAAACCATTGATTTTAGCAACAGACTTTTATTGATTCATGAAAATCTTTATACTTTATTATGAATGACTTCTACAGATTTCCTAGCATGTACAAAATATAAAAACAAAACAAATGCAGCACAAACACAAAACAAGATAATAACTCGTTGCCTCTTCAATGCTCAAGTATCTTCTAATAGAAATTGACTCAAATGAATAATTGTTAGTCTGTCTAGCGAGTTTGTTCTCATTCCTAATCTCCCAACAACATAAATATACAATATAGATCACTTGATGTTTATGGTTAATTATTCTCATCAATTTTGTTTTCGCCGATTAACATATATTGTAGCAATATTGGTCACTGTCTTGATCTATAATCAATCAATTGAAATTCAATTGTTCAACCTTTCTTTTAACCATAATATAAATTCAAATTAATGAGAATAATTAATTAATAAGATAAAATTTAGTATGCCATAGCAACACTGTTCAAGGTCTTAGGGGTAGACCACAATATTTGGGTTTTAAGGTTTCATAAATCATTTTTATTGCTATTAGGGTTCGAAGTATCACAATTGAAAAAAACAAAAACAAAAAAACAAAAATCACATTCAACAATTACAATGAACATGTTGGGTATCAAAAAACGTTGATATCATAAAAGATTAGAGAAAAGACAAAAAATTAAGAAAGAGAGATGATGAAGGACCAACTTCTTCGTGCGTAGAGATAAGAACTTTGATAGACCTTTTTTTTTTTTTTTTTTTTTTTTTAAGAGGAAACTTTTGTTTTTTTAAGAGGAAACTTTGATAGATTTTTTCAAATCTTTGGTCTGGAGGCTGGAAAATTATTGGAATTTGGTATATATAGTTAACACTACAAAGTCTATGATTATCAATGATTTTCTAATTCCATAAGTATGAATGATATTTTGAATACCTCTGTACTTTTATTCATTTTTAAAAGTCCTAATTGAATACCCCTAGATTTTGGTGGAATTCATGAAGTCTTTAAAAATCCTAATTGAATACCTCAAGACTTTCATGGACTGCTAAAAGTCTATATTGAATACACCCAGACTTTTAAATTCCATAGATTTCTTTAAAAGTTCCACTAATTCCATATACAATACACCCCCTAATTGTCACTTTCTAGCAATTAAGTTATGCTCAAAAGCATTCCAACAATTGTTTGGCTATGTAATCTTGATCATGCTGATCAGTCTGTCGTTGATGATATTTCCAATTAGGTATATATGAAGCAAAGGAGTGATTCCATTAAAATCAAGCAAAGGAAGTTTGGTATAATATTCTTGGCGTAACAAATCAAAGTGATTAATCAGGCGTGTGAGGCACGTAAATAGTAGATAGTAGAGTAGAGTAGTGTGTGATGCTTCTAATTGGCACACTAGTTGCAACTCATAAAGTGATTGATAGAGCCATTTAAGGTACGGTGTACCATAATTTAGATATTTTTTTTTCTTTGAGGATAATAAGTCAACCATATTAATAAAATAATGGAAAAACTAGAAGTCGAAAAACAATATATATTTGAAAAAACTCTCTAGGTTTCTCTCTCACCTCGAGAAACCCTAAGGCCTACGCCGTTCAAATTATTGTTCTCGTCTGGCAGCGCCCGGATGTTGGGCTGGCCTCTGGCCTCCCGCTGTCATGGGGTTGCTTCCGGACGGGAGAACTACTACCCATGGTGACTTCGTCGGAGGAATGTGCTCCGGCTTTTCAGTTGGTTCGGCTGGGATGGTTCAGATGGTGGTGGTCGGACTGTACCGGCCGGTATTACGATCCCCATCGATGGGTTTCCTGGATCGCAGGCGTCAGGGATCTCGATCGCTGGCGGTGGGGTTTTGGGTAGCCTGGATCGGGGATGGTTTTGGTTCGTAGTGATGCAGGTCGTGGCGGTGTGGCTTGGGCGACGTGGTGATGCAGATCGTTGTGGTTTGGAACGCCAAGAGGATGGCGTGGCGGTGCAAAGCGTAGCGACGTGGATCGGGCGACGTGGGTCGAACGGATCTTGCCGGACAGTGTTGTAAGACGGGGGATGGGAGGAGCAGGCTGACTGGCCCGAACCGATTTGATGGGCCTGGGGCGAATTTCCTTGAGGACTACCATGTTGGGCTGCAAATTGTTGGGATGGGTTTCTGCCCTAGTCCAATGTTTATTTGGGCTAGGGTTTAGGGCCTAGGCCCAACCCTATGTTTTTTTTTCAGTTTTATCTAAATTACAATAATTCCTTGTATTAGGAAACTAAGCACCGATATGCACTCTATGTCTCTTTAGCGTCTCTGGAGTAGTACCGAAGGAGGATATCCGCTATCTCTACGATCTGAAATGTATAATGAGTGGGTCTATTTCTAGATACCATTGTGGGTACTACCACTACCTTCTTGTCTGTCTATGTCCTTAAATGACAGCGGAAGAGTATGTAACAGTCTATTCTGGCTTGTGATGAATATACTATTTCGCCCCGTCGGCTTGATTCAAAAAGAATACATATTTGAAGAGAATAATGGTATACATGGATGTTAATTGTAAACTCGTCTTTATACTAGTTATCTGCTCCACATGCATGCCAAATACATAAAATTGATTTTTTCATCATTCCATATATATTGGAGTAAGTACGTGGACAAAATTGATGTTCATATGAAATTTAATTTATCTGTACATATTGTTAGTTATTGGCAGTTTGGCATAACTTCTCAATACTGCAGGCATATATTAAGCATCTTATATTTTAAATAAAAAATGCACTCTAAAAAGATATTAAAAGGCAGGTGCATGCCTGATTCATGAAGAAGCATATATTTGGGTCTTTTTTTTTTTCTTGGTATTGCATATGTTTAGGTCTTTGATTTATAAGTTAGTTGAAACTATAAAACTACATTTAGAAAAGCAAATGCTGATCTTATTGACTTGATAATCAAGTTAGTTTATCCAATATATTTTGGTCCAATGTGATCTTTTTTTTCTTTTTCTTTTTTTTGTCTTATTTGGGGTATATGAAGACAGAACTTGGAATCCAACTTGCATTGCCATACGAGGGTTGTTTTTATATATGAAGAGAAGCTGAAAAGATCAATCCCTTTTGTCCTTTTTCTGGGCACAACTAGTGGTCATGACCCATATCCTTTAGTAGAAACATATAAAGGTTTCATAATTTCCACGCACACAAAGAGGAAGCTAAGCTAGCTCAAATTTGAGTGGTCAAAGAGAGCACCAATAGAATAAGACACACACACCTTTAGTGAAAGCAACTTCTTGTTTTGATCGATGGAGTTGGAGGGAAGTGGCCCAAGTGAATTGAATTGATGATGAAGCAGTTGAAGTATTGAAGTAGGGGATGGACTTGATACTCACTATAGTTAATTAGTTTGATCAGTTGAGATGTCGCTGCAGGAAACTGTTGTAGACTGAGAATTGAAGCTCGATCATCTTGAACATGATTTGTGAGCCACTCGTGCATGAGATGAACATCAGAGCTAGCTAAATCTTCTTATTTTTTCAATTTTTATGGTTTTTGATCTGTGAACAAAGTAAATGTGTTCGCAATTTGAAAATACTTAATCAATAATTTAAAAATTAGAATGCACTTTATGAAAATTTATTTTTATAGCTAGGCGACCCATCCTACATCAACGACTTAATCCTTCTTGAAGTTGGAACACGTAAGCCGCCTCTAAAACTTTCAAAAGAATGAGCCTTTGATGTTAAATCTGCAAACTTAATCTGTCTAGAACTCTATCGACTATATATTCAAGCCTTGAAACTCGAGCATTCAAGAAAGCTCGCAAATTCGGGCACAAATAAGATCATAAATTCGGGAATTGTTGGAACAACCTATATTTGAACCGCCATAGCTCCTTCTATAATCAAATTCGATCACATACTGTAATTTTCTCCAGAAAGGAAACACATACATGCCCTTCCACTAAAAGATTTTTTTTTTTATATAGCTATTTTAAGATATCTTTTATAGACACATCACATCAAAGTTAGAGTATAAACGCTCGACCTATTTACATACATACATCTATGGCCCTTCCACTGAGAATCTACTATGCTCGATCGATCTTCTGATTTTTATACTGCCATATCTTTCTCAGTCGTCAAGCTAGTGCACCATGCATCCTGTCATGGACATTGTCAATGACGTCGGACTAAGCACACCATATAATTTGGTACAAAAGTACCATATTAACAAATGGAAAGAATCGTCGAAATTGCCAATAATTTGGAGTTTTCGAGGATTTGAAGTTTTTTAAAAACACGGGTGCAAATACCATGGTTAATTACCCAGAGCCGGACCTGATATGAGGCCCGTGAGCCGGCCGTCTCAGGCCCATTATCTTATTGAGACCTAATTTTATTTTTGGGGATATTTAAAAAAAATTATTAAACAAATAAAATGTAAGTCTTTTACTATACAATAAGATTGAATTACTTGGCAAGTTGCATTCTTTTCTTTATTGTTACTCCTAGCCTAAGTTTGAATCCCCTTTCTTTTGTGTAGTTATTTTTCTTTTCAATTTTTTTTTTGTAAATATTTTTTTGGCTATTTTTTTTTTTTTTTCTAAAAAATGTGGGCCAATTTTTATTTTTCGCCTCAAAATCTCAAGTCCGGGCCTAAAATTACCATGAAAAAAATACCTTCATTCTTAGCCACAAAGAAGAGGAGAAAGATCAGATACGTACAGTTACGTATAGCATGCAACTGCTATCACATTCGTTTGATCAAACCATTTACAGACGTCACGGATCAGAACTCGTTACCAGCTTAAAAGCCTCATGCAGCTGAAAGAGACAGATGGGTAAAAGCTTTGACGGTGCCAAATAATTAACTGGTGAAGTAATGAATGCATGGCACTAGAATATAGAATCTGCAAGTAACATATACTGAGGACGACTTCAGTTTTAGTGGTAGTGAAAAGTTGTATGTTTTGGTTGAGGAAATGTAAGTTGTAATGATGCGCATACAAGATAACATCAATAAGTCTGAACTTGGCATATTTTCTTAGTCGATTCTTCGATAGTTTGAGTTTTGAGAGTACAATGATCATCTAACAAAGTATTTGTTTGTAGAAGATCCTATGTCTGAAGTTTCTTTCCTACTACAGAACCCCCAAACTTTGTTTTTACATTTTCTTGTGTGACATTGTACATGAGAAAGAATATTGCTTAATATAGCTTTGATATCTAAAGCTTTTATCTCTGATGTTTTGTCTAACAGTAAGAGCTAGGAAGAAGAAAAGAGGCTTTAATTTCGTCCAACCACAACGACAATAAGGACATTATGCCAAACACCAACCTTAAATTAGGCTGTTGCTTCCCAACTCAACTCTAGTCACTACATTGTGATCTTTCTATTCCTGCCTCGTGACCTGTCTATTTTTAGTCTAAAATTACTAACCACAAACAAACACCTTAGATGGTAGGTAGCAGTCCTAATAATGAGCCCCAGATCGATCCATGGATTAATAATAAGCTAGATCGATCCGTGGACTATATATTTTCTGTCTTAATATTCTGTCAGTCAGTTCTTATGCGAAAAAATTTGAAAAGAAAAATAGGATTTTAGTTTTGTGTGGTGTAGGTGTGGTTTGTTAGATATTCATACCAGAATGATGGCATGAATTTCACCACCAGCAAAGTGTTGACTTAAAAACATTGGCTATAACCTAGTAGCCTCTTAGTTTAGTTTAAGGCCCCAAAATATCACAGAAACTATGATTGAAAGTTAGAATAATCACAGTCAAGTAACCAAGGGTTGGATCAGAGGCTCAGACGTAGACCAGCTGAAAACAGGTGAAGCAAGTTGCTTCAACATCACAACTACACGGTGCTTGAAAATTAAGCTTGCCATGCCACTTTGAACTTTGAAGTTTCAAAGTCCTATCATCCTATCCTTGTACAATGAGAATTAATGAGAGGTGGCCAATTATTTTGGTTTAGACCAAAAACAATGACCAAAAGAAAAACCCTACACTGACTAGCTGTGTCACTCGCAATCTGCAATCCAAAACAATGACCATATTGTACCGATTATATCCAATTGAATAGCAATTTAAGGGTCAGCAGTGCATGTCTACCAAGTTCTCCACTCTCACAAACCAATTCAAGTCAATAGAAACTCGATCGAATCATGTACGGTCATATGTCATGATGGAAAATTATTGGCCAACTATTTGATAATAACAATATCACGAGTGAAAGCTACATAGTGTTAACCAACTTTTTGGTAGTCAAGTTTCTGAAGTATAGTGATTTGCTAAGATATGCATTGCAGTGCACTATTGTGTAGAAGATCCTACCTCCTTGATTTCATTCCTCCATCCTCAATTTTGAATTTGAATCTCTTTGGATAAATATTTCACCTGAATGGAGTCTGTTAGCTTGGAAAATACTATTTGACTACTTTTTGTTACCTAAGGTTTTTGTTTGCAGTGGTTGTTTAAGAAGAAGAGCTGGGGAAAAGAAGTCTGCCATATCCCTTCCCTTAAGCCACAATAAGAACTCAATGCCAAACTTCAAAATTAGGCCCTTTCGTCTAACTCAACTCTCTCTCAGTAGTACTAATACAATTGTAGCTTTCTGTACCTGCCTCATGACTTTTCCTATTTTTAAGTAACAATCCAAACACCTACAACCATTTGACATGCTGAAACATTAGTGATCCAACTCCCTTGCTTTCATAATTCGATGGCAGTGCAACGAAACTGAACTTTATTGAGATAAAAATATTCCATAAATGTAATGACTACCATGTCTACATTACATTACACCCTCAATAGATTAAAGCTCTATATGAGAAATTTTTGCAATAGCAGCAGCCAATTCAACATGCCAAACTGCTTTCAAAAGTCGTTCTTACACTGGAGTCAGACCAACCACACCTGCACACAAAAAATTACAAAGAAATTAGAAGTTGAAGAAATTAAGGAAATCATGTAAACGCACCTGGAAGTTCTATATATATGCTGCAGTTCTCGCAGTGTATTAAGGAACATGTTCAAGTTAAACTTGAAATAAATGAGATGACTATGTCATTCATGGAAATAAAGTTAAACTAATACTTGCACTTGAACAGTATGTATTACAGAATGATACCATCAAAAGGTGTTGTATGATACACAATAAACATATCCAGCATGAATCAAAAACTATATCCCAGTTTCCACGCCAGATAAATATCCCACATGATAACTAGGTTGCATGTTCTGAATTGTAAGTGCCATGTCTGGGCTTGTGTCCATGTACTATACTTATCTTGCTCAAAATCTTTTAAACTGGGAACTAATTAACTTACCAAAATAAAGAACCTGGAGCAAGACAAACAGTAAGCCCATTTAACCTGTCTGTGTAAGTACTTTTGTCCTCAGTGCCACTCACAGAACTAGGAACTAGTTAAGACAAGGAGCAGAAAATCATATGCCCACACCATTCCTACGTTCCTTTCTAGTTTCTTCCAATGTTGGACGCAGTTCTGTGCAAAGACGAGCATCTAAGACAACCTCGAACTCAAATCTACTTGTGACTTGTTTGAGTGCCTGGCAAATGATGTCACATTTATGAGTTCAACTTTTGAATTGACTCATGTCCTTCCACTTGTTGGGCCAAATCAGAATTCCCATCCATAGGTTGGAGAAAAGGATTTCACCTACAGAAACTATAACTCCTCATTCCAACCTCCTAAGACTATCAAAATTCAATTTTATTTTCTTTTCTTATGATAAAAAAAAAAATTAAAAAAAAAAACTTAAAGGTATATATGGGACAGTTTATCTTTGATTAGGTAGGATTTGAAAAGTAGAAAATTTGGAGGGTAGTACTAAGAGGCACTAAAGTTTCCTAACTTTTAGTCATCAAATGTTATGGCAGGTGGAATGACAGTACTTAATCTCCAAAATAAATTAGGTAGGATGCAAATCCAAGTTAAACAAATGAAATACCACATACATTATCTGATAAAAAAAACACTGCACATGTTGAATACAAAACTTTTTTGTTTTTGGTGCTTAGCATTACTCAATTTACATACCACATCACTTGTAGAGGTTGTATCTACTTAGATATTGATGTAGGACAACCCAGGGTTTTTTTTTTTGTTTGAGAAGAACCCAGGGGTATTCTGTGTTCAAGGTCTTGGAGGGTGAATTCTAGAGTTATCATCTGTTCGGGGGATGGGTGGTAAAAAAAACAAAAAACAAAAAAAAACACTGCACATATTGAATACAAAACTTTATGATATGTTTTTTGTTTTACATATCACATCACTTGTAGAGGCTGAATCTACTTACATATTGTTGTAGGACAACCCAGGGGTATTCTGTGTTCAAGGTCTTGGAGGGTGAACTTTAGAGTTATCATCTGTGCGGGGGATGGGTGCGGTGGTCAAAGAACTGGAATCACTTCTTGGAATCACACCAAGAACCGAGACTCGAGGGATATTGTTTCAAAGAAAACATAAGCAATCTGATTCCTTGATTTCTAGCAATACAAAGTGACCCTTTTATAGTGCTACATAACATACTGGAACCAAAAAATCTAAATGTTAATCATTAGATGACCTTCATTAATGACGTGACTTTTTGGAACCATAAAAGTCCAAATGTTAATCACTGACAGACAGAGGATGCCCTAGAAAAACTAAAGCATGACCCAATGCAAAGAACATGCACCTTAAGTGAACCATCTAGAAGACACATAAAAACTCTACAGCAACAAGAAGACTCCAGCAAATCTAAATGATTATCTCTCCAAATCTTATTTATCTATCATCTCATCCATTGTCGAGACGCTCACAACTCATAAGCTCGCTTCTGTTATTAATTAACTTTATCCCGCTTGGTATAATTTGCCTCTGGCAAATTGAAGCTCAGGTTCAGCTCATAAAGAAAAGGATTGGGCCAAATCGAATCTTTTTTGGTTATCCAGGTACAATTAAGGTGATAGGCCAGGGTATGGAGATCTGCACATAATGCAGGAGGTGGATGGTAGGAATTGGTAGTTTTCTGGTAGAGTGAGGAGTCACAAAGGTTTATAACTTTACATATTCTTTTCCTCATGGTATTGTTATATGGTGTGAGGTCCAATGCAAGGGTTGAACTGGTTCCAAGGTTTGAAGGAATGTCCAAAGCATAGGCATTGCTACAGATCCTCTTGGCCACCTTAAACCTGGAATGAAGTTCATCACCCTCCTTAGGTGCCACAAAAACAGACCTCGTTGTATATGCATATGTCATTTTGTCTCTTTCCTCCAGTCCTTCCTCATTACTAGCAACAGCTTCTACAACATGGGGTTCTCTCATTTGGTTCTGCTCAATTCTGTCTCAAGGTTTTCAGCATATAAAAGTTCTTTAATCCTCTCTTCAGGCTGCTCTTGAGGCCAGGTCTTGACAACACCTGTAATCGAGACATCACGCTGGGCATGTCATGCTCATATTGCTCATGTTGGCCAATGAGAACCTCCATCATTTCACTGACTTGCAACGGCAACTCATCTGGTTGTCAATTGGTCATCAAACCCCTAATAGGTACTCCATTGCAGGTGACATGGTAACACCTAAGCTCTGATGCCAATTGCCAAATATGATGTAGGACAACCTATTAAGGTCTTAAAGGGTGAATTTTAAAGTCATAATCCGTGGGGATTGGGGGAGGGGGAAGGAAGAGAATATAGGGAATTCTGGAATTACAAAAGGGTTCTTGAAATCACACCAAGACTTCTCAGAAATCCCTCAAGAAGTTGAAATACAGAACAAACCAGAACCCAACATTAAATGACCCTCATTAATGGCTTCATGTAACCCTTAAAAGAGTCTAAATATGGATCAGTGACAGAGAATACCGTAGAAAACTAAAACACGACCCGATACAAAGAACATGCACCTTAATTGAAACATCTATAATACACAAAAACTCTACAGCAACGAGAAGACTCCAGCAAATCTAAATGATTATATACTTCTCTAAATCTTATTTCTCTATCATCTCATTGTCGACACACTCAAAACTCATACGCCAGCAAATCTAAATGATTAGAGACTCATAAATCTTATTTCTCTATCATTTCATCTGTCGTCAACACACTCGTAAGTCCGCTTCTGTTCTCCAGTACATAAAAGGGTTTTGTGTGAATCTATTCTGTCACTGGCAAACTTTCTTTATGCCCGCGGATTGAAGCCTGTTGAGTTTCTAAATCGAATGTTGATAGAAATGTGGTTAACGATGTGACTGGTAAATGTCATATATGTAAAGTAATATGTGGCACAGAGATCTCAATGCCTAGATGCAGTGTCACTGAGATCAAGAATGTTACTGCACACATTGAAGAGTAGGTTTCACTCTCTCTTCCTCATATATATGAGTAATTGCAAGCCAACTAAATCACAAATTAGTGAACAGACCCATTAAAGCAAAGGGGAGGGGGCTGCCCATTATAAGCACGACTATACCTCATTTACCACATGTCCTCTAACACAAGATACTTAATACTGAGTGAACAATGGGGAAACTCAAATTACCTTCAAGCAAATCTGAATACTTCTTTCTTTTCTTTTCTTTTTTCTGTCAACTATTGTTTATTAATTTCTAGGTCACCCAGCCTAGCAAGAAAAGAAAGGCACAGATATTTAAGTACTGTGCACAAGTCAAGCAGGCTATAGTTTAGTGTCTAATAGAATAGTAGGGTATGTTTACAGTACAATACAAGTATCACACTTTGTCACTGTTATCAATCAAGGGACTGTGTTCCAAACATTTACAATATGGATTACTTTTGCCAAATTCCCTTATGCCCACATGAGGATCCCAATTTGATGCAATTTGACAAAAGTGATCAAGATGGTAAACGTTTTAAAACATGACCAAATTCACTGAACTTGTAATGCATATATCAAAATTCAAATTCAATAAAACACCGACCCAAAATGAATATAAATAATATTCACTAATAAATAATTCAAATGCTTAAGTGAGTTACGTTTTAAGTCGTTGGATGACAATCAAGTCATGTGAGTACAAAAGGCATAAGATAATACAAGACCACACTTTAAGTGACAGTAGTGCTCTTACTCTTTCTTTTTGGTCAAGCTAGTGCTATTTTTCCTAGGGGTAATAGAGTGAACATACATTGTTTCTATTGAACAATAAAAAAAAACTGAGAAACAAAGACAGAAACAGGATCTACATCTCAAAAACAGAAAACAAAAAAAAAATTAAAAGAATGATCTACTCTTTACAAGAAACATTTGGGACACATATAGTTGCCATAAATTTAGTTTCTTCATCAGTTGTAAAGGACTCAGATATATAGAGTACAATGTAGCACTAGTCCCTGAACTTATGCCAACTTCCTAAGTCCCAAAACGAAATTTTTCGTGGCACTAGTCCCGCAACCTTTTAAAATAGATAGCACTAGTGGGAAGGCTAAACATGTTCCCCAGACTACATGGGAGCAAACATGGGGCCTGACAGTTCCTATTAACCCACCATTGGTATCAACAATCTTTTCTAGCTCTATATTAGTACAATCTTTCAGTTTAGTAAACAATTAACAACCTAATGAATTAAACATAATAATCAGGAATATGTTATGGGTAATTAATAATGCAAACAGGGTCATATTAATTTGACAATTGCCCTATGTTTCCCAAAAATAAATAAGAAAAAGAGTTATTCCTCATTGACTTCTTTCTACTTATTAATGTTGTTACAGCTCACAATTAGATAAAGAAACAAACCAAGTTACCAAACACTAGAACTTTTTCAAACAGGAAACAATGCAAATGGGTTTCTACAGAAAGAATAGATAATTCTAAAGTAAAACTGCTTGCTTACCACATGCCAATCGTCCACCTGCATTGCCAGTGCTTAGACTAAGTTCATGTCCACCTACGAATGCACATCAATGGCGATCAAAAAATAGAAAAAGGGGGCAGGAGGGAAACAAAACCTTTTTGTTAAATGTACTGACATTAACCACCAAAACGATTAATCCATAATGAGAAAATATACTGCAACCATACACCCTCCTATTCCAATCATAAAACTTTCTTCCACAAATGACTTTACAAACATACTCACCCTTTCCAAGGTCATCCTCAAGTTCATGAACCACCAAGGCTCTTCCAATTACAGCATTAGGACCAGTTAATGGTATCTACACATTTCCAAAGCAAATAACAGATTAATAATATACCTCTAGGTTTGAAGCTAAATACCAAATACGAAAATTAAAAATGTTACACTATACCAAAGCCTATATGTAAACGAAAGATGCACATTCCCTCTACGTACAAGCATATAAGTCGAATCTTAAAGAAAATCATTATCTGGGTTCAAATATTACCTGGCTATCCATGATTGTTGCCTCTGCCACTCCTGCATCCCCACAACATACATATCTCAATAGAGTGAGCAGCTTCGGGAAGTCATGGAAATTCATATAGAGAAACAAGAAAATGACTTACCATCAGCATTAGCAATTATGTTTCCCAGGTCACCCGCATGACGGACTTCATCCTCAGGAGCTCCATGAGTCAAGTTTTTAGGATTGAAATGTGGTCCTAATATTTAGAAATTGAAGATGATAAGGAACCATATCGAATGCAATGACTTTAAGAACGTATCATAAAAAACTACATCCACTGAAACACTAACATAACCAATATCGCTTTAAATGAAATATCAGACTGACCTGTGGAAATGCATCCATTTGTCGTGTCACCAAACTCATGCTACACAAGAAAGAAAACACTTGGTCACAGCCAATTTTCTAATCCAAAGATGAGAAAAGCTAAAGCAAAACACTCACCAAGTGGAACCCATGAGGCCCAGGTGCAAGTCCAGTAATACGAACATTCACAGTTGTAGGACCTACAAACAATACAACACAGTAGGATTGAGCAGTCATTTCCCCATAAGAATCCCAATAATGGATCCACAAGACAGAGAAGAAGTATTTGAGCATGGAATTCGGACCACTGATTCACAATGGAAGGAATTGCTTATAATTGAAAGAAGGATTAACAACGGATTCCACTATATCATATACATTCAATTTTGGAATAGTTGACCATCCCGGTTTCAGATTCTCAAGAAATGAAGTTATACAACCTCTTAATCTAAGTTGAACGATGCATAATAAAAAAAAAAAAAAACCAGCTCTAAACCGGCAAAAATTCCATCACGATATCACATTTCAATCTTCTTAGTCCAATAATAGGCATCAATATTATGAGAATGAATTGAAACCCAGCATACGGGATAAGCTATTGTAACAAAAACCAACTTCAGATTAACAAACAACACCCCATGTAAGAAACCCAATACAAAAAACACAGTGGCAATATCAATTCAATTCCGCAACGCAATTAAACATTCAGGAAGCAACTGATGATGAGGAGCAAGACGAAAGAACCGTCATCTTCTTGGGTCAAGGTGGCGACGCCTTCGACGGTTGAAGTGCCCTTGAGAACGGCGACGGCCTTCTTGGTGGCGGCGACGACGGTGAGGGTCTTGGGGGCGGCGGCGGCGAGAGACATGGATTGGGATTTGATGGGGAGCTTGAGAGAGACGCCATGGAAGGAGGAGTGGAGAGTTGGGTGGGGGTTAGGGGTTTGAATTGAGGCGAAGAGAGTGGGGGATGAGTAGACTGAGAGTATCACAGAGTGGGCTGCCATGGCCGCCAGTGCTGCTTGCATTGGTTGGTGGAGAAGTGGAAATGAAGATGATGATAATCTGAGTGTGAGAATTTGTGTGTGTATTTTTTGGGGTTTGCCCCACTGAGCAGGGGTTTATCTGGGGTCAACGGTGTAAAATGATTGTGGAAGATTAACTCTTTTTTTTCTTTATATATTTTACTACTTTTGTACTCTTACCATGCAAGTATTATCTATTATCTTTGATAAGCACTGGGTTTTACCACCTCTTTTTTCATCTACTTTTCCGGATGCGGCTGATCAAATTCTTGGTATTGAGTTTCCTATGGAGGCAATGTCAGACACGGCAATTTGGTCTAGTACTGCTTCAGGGTCATTGAATGCAAAAGAGGCTTATGCTTCTCTGGCTCCTCCTGGCGCGGTTGTAAACTGGGGTAAACTCATATGGCATAAAGCTATTCAGCCCAGAAAGAGTCTAGTTGCATGGCAAGCTTTTCAAGGTAGATTTAAAACTGACCATTTTCTGCAAAAAATTGGTGTGCATCTCTGTTCTCAATGCTCTCTCGGTTTTCTTAGTTACTTTGTTTGGACTCTTGGTTTGAGTCCCAATTTGTATTGCCTGTTAATTTTTGTCTTATTTATTACTTTGTTTGTATCGGATGCGGTCTTGGTCTAGTCCCCCGCTTCCTTTTGCTTTTGTTCTCTTTCTCTTGAGCTTGGTTTGGTTTGGTCCGCCAGCTCATTTGTAACCTTATTATTTTTCTTAATAAAATTTCGGGGTAGGACGTGGAGTTAGTCCTATTTCCGCTTCCTTAAAAAAAAAAAAAAAAAAAAAAAAAAAAAAAAAGTATTATCTATTATCTATCTATCTATACTATACTATGTTATACAAGGTTAATTTGTAACCTTGTTGTTATTGTTGAAACCCTAAGGCCTTGTTTGTTTCGCGGATTTGAGGACTTGGGAAAGGAAAGTTATTCCTTTCCTTTGTTTGGTAACCACAAAATCCGGAAATACTTTCCTAACATAGGGGAAAGTTGGGGGTAAACTCATTCCACTCAAACTTCATGGGATTGAGTTTCCCATCCCATTTCCCACCATTAATTGCAATAATTTTGGACAATAATACCCCAGCATTAATTGCTTGAGTACCCTTGGTAGTGTTGAAAATTCATTCTAGGTTGTTTTTATTTTAAAATAGAAGGGTATTATTGAAACATTGATATATTTTTACATTCCTTTCCTGCATCAACCAAACATCGGAAGAGAAATCAAATGGTCTTTCCTGTATGCTTTCCCTGCTTTATCAAACACAGGAAAGGAAATCTGACAGGAACTTTAGTTTCCTTTCCCAACGGGAAAGACAAGGGAATTGATTTCCCTTCCGTGAACCAAACGAGGCCTAAGGTCGTCGTCCTTATGTGCGCAGCTTCTCTCTGCAACCACTAAAGTCTGTGAATCTGTCCGGCAACAATCGATCACCTAGAATGTTACAAGGCAATGTCCTTGTTTGGAACTGCAAGGGAATTGTTAATTTTGAAACCTAGCGTGCTCTCATCGATATGGTGCAGGCTAAGAAACCGAGCCTTATTTTTCTCTCTAAAACCTTAGCAAAGAAAGGTCTGATTGATTCCTTGCGAGGCATGTCAGGTTTCAAGGGAGGCTTCTGTGTGCCTCATGAGGACAAAGTTGAGGAGTGGCTCTCTTTTGGAGTAAAGAAACTCATGTGGATCTTCATACATATTTTGCAAATCATATTGATGCAGTAATAGGGAAGCTTGGGACCGACCAATGGAGGTTTACCATGATTTATCGCGTTGTTGCTAGAGACGGTAGAGACAGAACGTGGCAATTTATTGAAACCCTAGTTGCACAACAATGCCCCAGACCGTGGATGATGGCAGGAAACTTCAATGAAATCATGTGCCAAGAGGACAAAAATGGGGGACTGCCTAGGGCCACCGCTGCAATGACAAAGTTCTGAACTACTATGTCTCGCGTTGTGGTTTTCTTGATATGGGTTATATGGAAAGTCATTTCACTTGATACAATCGTTTTACGAAGGAACATTTGGATAGGAGTTTCCAAACTACACATTGGAGATGGCACTTCCCTTTAAGCAGGGTTATCACCAGTGGCTGATTTAGGATCTGAAAATGGGGTGGGCTACGTATTCATGTGTTTCTTTGGGCGAAGCCCAAAGTTTTTTTTTAGTACAATTATGCACTAGTGTGGGAATGCAGGAGCGGGGAGATAAGAACCTGAGAGTTCAAGAGTTCAACTATTGAATTTAGGCCTTTTTGGGAAGAAGAAGAAGAAGAAGACAAAGAATGAGAGTTTGTGATGGACGGAGAGAATGAGAGAGCCAGAGAGGAGTTTGACTTCGATAATTCGAGAGTTCGGGTGGGTTTCGTCAAACTCATACATACAAACAAAAAATATATATCATATATATAGTTTTTTAACCCAAAAGTCTGGAGAGGGCTTGAGTCCTCCCACCCCTATATATACCTAGCTAGATCCGCCCCAGGCATGGGAGCAAATATAACAATTTGTCAACAAGTAAACAAAAAACAGAACAAATTTCAATCCTTAGATACATTCAACTCACCGACAAGGATCACGGTGCCATGTAGGTGGAGGTTACCTGAGAGAGAGAGAGGGGACGAGGGTTAAATGTTCCAAGCAATGGTAGCCAGAGAAATCAAGGGTGATAGCCTGGACTAATTAACCCCACTTGGACTCAATATTGTTTGCTCAGAGAGAGAGAGGAAGAGAGGGAGGGAGAGAGAGAGAGAGAGAGAGCAAAAGGGGGAAGAGAGAGAAAGAGGGAAGGAGCGAGAGAGGGAGGATAGAGAGACAGAGGAAGAGAGAGAGAGCAAGAGGGGGAGAGAGAGAGCTGATGGTTGAGCAATATGTGAATTAATATGCCTCAAGAGCAGCAAGGTGAGATACTTCTCACCCTTGCTGCTAAAATAAGCATGATGCAAGTGAATGAATGCTAAATGAAAACAGTTAAAGTAAATGAATGTTAAGTGAAAACAGTTAAATGTATGACAAGATAATGTAACTAAAATGAGTAGTGAATGCATGAATGCTAAGTGAAAATAGTTAATTGAATGAAATGGGATAATGTAACTAAAATATGTGAAATGGGATAATGAAAAAGAAACTACCCGATCAGTCAGGCCTCAGGGTGTTAGCCAAATTGATTCCCAGCTTTTTGTCCCAAAAAAAACAAATCAAACAAAAGGCGCATCTCGCCAGGGAAGGTATGCTCAAGAAGCAACTCAACCTCGGTATCAGTGTAAGGAGCCTCTCCAGCTCTAACTCAATCGTTGATGTGCTTAATGACATTGCACATATAGAACAGAACACCTATTGTTGTGTTATCGTACACTCGTCGGACAGGTTGGCCAGCCTCTTCATCATACATCATATAGTTGTATACTTGAACGAGGTACGAATTTCCCCTTATCGAGTGAACTATGTTGTAATTCCTGGTACTAAAATTGGTGTATCTCACCCTCCAAGAACATCCTAACAACACCTCCACCTCATCCCTATTGTCCCTATAAAAAGTTACTGAATCGCGCATAAACAACAAGTTGGCATGTGAAGAGAGAAGGAAAAAATGCAGGAGAATGTACTGGAAAGATGCCATGGGATCTGGAACTGAGATAAGAAAGTCCAATAATCTGAGAAAATGCAATTTATCCTTGATGAGAGAAATATTTGTTATGTTTTTAATACATTTCTCTCTATATTTTACTTAGTTATTCTCTTAATAGTATCATTTCTAACTTAGTTTTCATTTTTAGGTACTTTTGAGTCAAGAAATGGAAGGCAAGGAGTGATATGCGCAGAAATGGAGAAATGAAGTTTTCCCAGTTCTACTAGGAAAATGAATCTCAGTTGAAGTAGGAATCCTAAGTCAACTAGAAGTAAGCTCAGAAAAATGATGATCAGAAATGAGAAATGAAAGAGTCCCAGTTGGACTAGGAAACCTGCTTTCATTAAGAGTCCTGATGATACTAGGATACCTGGGACAGCTAGGAGATCATGTGGCTTCAAGATGACTCAAGATTGTTCAAGAATGTTCTAGAATGTTAAAGAATGGCATCACATTTAAAGATGGACTTCGAAATGTCCAATTGATGAAGCCTGGCCCAAAGATTGAAGCATGTGACCTGCACATGAATCTCTAGAATCATCCTTCAGTCTTAGAGGAGTCAATGTCCCATAATTATTGCTTTTTGCCGTGAGAATTAAAAGAATACTAGAAGATTTATGCAATGCATCAAAAAGGGAGAGTTTTGGAGAATATCTACTTTGTGTGAATTATGGAAAAGAAAATAAAGAGAATATATATTGATTCAGGTTTCTTGATTCATTACGAGTTGAATGAAGACCAAATTGGGGGAAGATACAAGATTATTTCGGCAAAGAAGATATTCATGAAGATTCAAGATTGTTCTATATTTGTCAAGGAATATTTTGATTGGTTGAATGACATCATGTAAGTAGATTTTGACCTTGATACCTAAGCTATGCCGTGCATTATATATAGGGAGGTTTGTGAAGATGTTATACACACCACAAAATTCAGAATCAAAACACACAAACTCGTCCCCTTCTCCTCGATCTCAATATTTCGGTAGCTTCATCTCCTTGAAGATCGTGAAGCATCACAAAGTTCAAGACCGTGAAGCATCTCCATCTCTATTCAAGTATCCTTGTTGTGATCCTCATCCATTCCACCACCTTTGAAGCTTCTTACATTCTTGAAGGATTCAAAAGTGTAACCATGAACACCTTATTTTGTTTTCAGTTTTGCTTTGTAAAACAATTTCGGTTTCTAATCCTAAACGATTTCGATTCTTTTTATTGTTTGATGATTTGCGATTTCATGATTGGATGAAGTGTTGATTTTAGATATGTAGTTTTCGAATACTATGAAGCATGTTTTAGGTTTTCAAAGTGATAAATTGCGATTTCTTATATGTTATGCATGTCTGTTAATTTCGTGCTTCAATCCCATCTTTTATTTGTTAATTGATATTAAGATGGATACTTTGATTGATGAGCATGTAATTGAATCCATATTAAGATACTAGCGTTCTAGGTCTTAATAATTAAAGTGGAAAACCTATAATTCCTTAGGTAAATTAACAATTAATGAGCTTGCATTCTTGATTAGCGTTCTAACTTGTGTTCTTGGCTTAAATTGATCAAACTTCCATTGTGGTTAATGCGTTGATTGTGTTCTTGTTAGTGATTAGCTACCACTAGTAATTGCATGATTAATAGGGTTAACTATGGTGCGTTCATCTAGTTAATTTAATTAAAGGAAGTAAAAAGAATTTTGTATGCGTTCATCTTTGTTCTTGATTGATTCTTTGCTATGACATATTTTGATTCCTGATTGATGCTTTGAAACCTTGTCAACGTGTTAATGGTAGTTAACTCTATCTAATTTCATTCCATTCATCTTAATCTACTTGATTCTGTGTTTTGATATGTCACATGTATATAATTAGTTGTTAAATTAGAATTAAAATCCAAAAATCCCCTTCATGTATTTTCGTAAATATGTATATATATTCTATGTTTAATTTGTCTAACATTTTATTTTTCATGAATTAATAAGGCCCTAATCCCCAGTTAAGAATTATCCCTACTTATTCTTACTACATTGATAGAGTTTTAAATTGAGCACTACCTTTTGTGCAGATCAATTTTTGGCCTTGATACCTACGCTATGCCGTGCACTACTATATATAGGAAGGTTTGTGAAGATGTCATACACACCACAAAATTCAGAATCAAAACACACAAACTCGTCTCATTCTCCTCTCAATATTTCGGCAGCTTCATCTTCTTCAAAGTTCAAGACCGTGAAGCATCTCCATCTCTATTCAAGCATCCTTGTGGTGATCCTAATTCATTCCACCACCTTTGAAGCTTCTTACATTCTTGAAGGATTCAAAAGTGTAACCATGAACGCCTTATTTTGTTTTCGGTTTTGCTTTGTAAAACAATTTTGGTTTCTAATCCTAAACGATTTCGATTCTTGTTATTGTTTGTTGATTTGCGATTTCATGATTGGATGAAGTGTTGATTTTAGATATGTAGTTTTTGAATACTATGAAGCATGTTTTAGGTTTTAGGTTTTAGGTTTTCAAAGTGATAAATTGCGACTTCTTATATGTTATGCATGTTTGTTAATTTTGTACTTCAATCCCATCTTTTATGTGTTAATTGATCTTCGGATGCATACTTTGATTGATGAGCATGTAATTGAATCCATATTAAGATGCTAGCGTTTTAGGTCTTAATAATTAAAGTGAAAAACCTATAATTCCCTAGGTAAATTAACAATGAGTCTTCCATGCTTGATTAGCGTTCTAACTTGTGTTCTTGGCTTGAATTGATCAAACTTTCATTGTTCTTAATGCGTTGATTGTGTTCTTGTTAGTGATTAGCTACCACTAGTAATTGCATGCTTAATAGGGTTAACTATGGTGCGTTCATGTAGTTAATTTAATTAAGAGAAGTAAAAAGGACTTTGTATGCGTTTATCTTTGCTCTTGATTGATTATTTGTTATGACATATTTTTATTCGTGATTGATGCTTTGAAACCTTGCCAACGTGTTAATGGTAGTTAACTCTATCTAATTTTGTTCCATTCATCTTAATCTACTTGATTATGTGTTTTGATGTGTCACATGTATATAATTAGTTGTTAAATTAGAATTAAAATCCAAAAATCCCCTTCATTGTATTTTTGTAAATTTGTATATATATTTTTTGTTTAATTTGTCTAACGTTTTATTTTTCAGGAATTAATAAGGCCCTATTCCCCTGTTGAAAACGATCCCCACTTATTCTTACTACATTAATAAGGTTTTAAATTGAGCACTAACTTTTGTGCAGGTCAGTCCTCGGGCTCCTCTAAACCAAAACCGTTGCAACAGAGGTGGTAGAACTCTTCTACGGGATCGAGGTGATCCGATCGGAGCTTCGGGGCAGGAGGCAGTCTTGCGATGCCATCCACTATCTCTATATTTTCACAACTCAATCTGCCAACCCCTTCTCCATCTTGCACCCGATGGTATATTGACATAGCAATGTCGCTGTTTGCCAACAATTTAACACAAAAACGATTAGAAACCATCCCTCAGCTCAACATAGACAAGTCAATTAGAATGAGGAAACGCTCATCAAACCCATTCCAACTCGAAAATTAACCTCGCCCAATTCATTAGAAGAACCCTAACCAAACCCATTCCAAACAAATTAACCCTCCCCCAATTCATTTCAAGAACCCTAATCAAATTAAAAGAAACCCATAGTTAAACTAATGCTGGACCGACATATTCAAAGCACAGTGTCTTGACCCACGCACGACACCGGAAACTCTTCTTAATCCAGACTTGACGGTCCGGAGCCCTCAAGTGATCAAGTAGAGAACGGTTACGCCCATGGCCCAATGCACTAAATTTTCGTTTAACCATGGTGCTGAAGAAATCAAAAGGGGATTTAGGGTTTT